>NW_028122990.1:0-195945 GCF_965194805.1 Balaenoptera borealis
AAAGCCTTTCTGACTGACCTGAGTATTACCTCTCTGGAAAAGGAAGGTAGTTCAAGAAATGAAGAGCAGTTGATGGGATGGTTGAAGAAAAGGCTGTGGGGGGATCGGCTCCCACCTTTGTCACTCTTGGGACATCCTGTCATCTGAGAATGAATAAAGACCGATTTTTGTGTGTGGGGGTGGTTTGAGGGTCAAATGTGTTTGGGGTTGTGTTTTTTAATGCTAATCTTGGGAAAACAATTGACAGATGAATGGAAAACTCTACTAGGTGTATGTTACTGTATGTGGGACGATGCTTTCCTCATAGTCCCATTAACTGCTTCCTATAATTTTAATAGTGGAACTGCTCTATAATTTGATATGTGGGACCACATAGGTAATAATCTGTTATTTGTGTGGATTCCTTTCAGATTTCTGGAGAGATCGATATACATCTTTGTGTCTCTCAGAAAGGGCAGCAGTGGGGGAAAGAGTAATTTGGTACTTGACTGTAGGCCTCCTTATCTAGTGTTTGATTATCAGTGCTGGAAAAAAAATGTATGGAGTATTCATACAGTACATTTCACTTTTCTAGATTATCTCCCTCCCTTATACTGTGATTCACTTAAATTTCTATATATAAAGTACAGTCTTGAGCTAGTACAGGTAGCCTGAGAGTCTAGAGGACTTTAGTTAAAGGAATCTAGCCAGCGAACATAATTCTCATACTAAACTGCCACAAGGAAGACGTTAACTTACCCTGTATGTCAGGGTCCAAAAAAATTTAAAGATGTGCCTAAATGAAAAAATAAGTTATAAAGATTTAGGCCAGTCAAAAACTAACAGCAGTTTCAGGTAGAGGTGCATGCCTAACGTAAACCAGCATAGTTTCCATTTACTGCGTTCTTTTCATCACTGAAATAAAAACTTCTACAAGATTCAAAAAAAAAAATTCACCGATTAAAGTAAGTGTACAATTCACTAGTTCTTAGTATTTTCACAACCAATATTGCTATCTAATTCCAGAACATTTTTGTCACGCCCCCACAAAGAAATCTTGTATATGTTAGCTGTTACTCCCTATTTTCCCCTCCCCAACATCCCCTGGCATCCACTAATCTACTTTCTGTCTATATGGATTTGCTCATTCTGGACATTTCATATACATGGAATTATACAATATATGACCGTTTGCTATTGGCTTGAAATATTTCTCCGTTTAATAGTGTCAGTTTTTCGGACTTCCCTGGTGGTACAGTGGTTAAGAATCCGCCTGCCAATGCAGGGGACACGGGCTCGAGCCCTGGTCTGGGAAGATCTCACATGCCGCGGAGCAACTAAGCCTGCGCGCCAAAACTACTGAGCCTGCGCTCTAGAGCCCAAGAGCCACAACTACTGAAGCCCATGCACTTAGAGCCCGTGCTCCTCAACAAGAGAAGCCAGCACAATGAGAAGCCCGCGCACCACAACAAAGAGTAGCCCCTGCTCGCCACAGCTAGAGAAAACTCGCGCGCGGCAACGAAGACCCAGCGCAGCCAAAAATAAAAATACAAATAAATAAATAAATAAATTTATTTATTTATTTAAAAAAATAGTGTCAGGTTTTTTCATTTTAATTCTGTTAGTTTTTCTTTATGTATTTGGGACTTGCTTATACTGCATTTGTCTTTTAAGTCATATAGGAGAAAAACTGACTTACAAACAAAAATACATTTATACTGTCTTTTGTATTTACTTATGTAGTTACCTTTAGTACTTTTTTCATGTGGATTTAAGTTACTGTCTGGTGTTCACCATTCCATCTTGAAAAAAATCTCTTTAGTATTTTCTGTGGGTCAGTTTGCTAGCAGTGGAGTCTTTCAACTGTTGTTTATCTGAGAATGTCTTCATCTCTCCTTCATTTCTGAAGGGTAGTTTTGCTAGGTACAGAATACTTGGTAGGCAGGTTCTTTTCCTCAGCTCTTTGCATATGTCATTGCAATGCCTTCTGGCCTCTATGGTTTCTGATGAAAAATCAGCAATTAGTTTTATTGAAGATTCTTTGTACATGATAACTCCGCTCTTGCTGCTTTAACACTGTCTTTGTCATTTGATGGTTTATGATGTATGTAGATGTGGCTCTCTTTGACTGTATCATGCTTGGACTTCCTTGAGCTTTTGGGATGTGCAGATTAACAGCAGTCATCAAATTTGTGAAATTTTAGGCCATTATTTCTCCAAATACTCCTTCAGTCTCTTTTTCTGTCTCTTCATCTGGAACTCCCATTATGTGTATAATAGGATGCTTGAAGGTGTCCCATAGGACTCTGAGATTCTGTTAATTTCTCTTCATTCTTTTTTCTTTCTGTTTCTCACACTGGATAATCTCAATTGGCCTATCTTCAAGTTCACTGACTCATACTTCTGCCTGTTCAAATCTGATACTGAGCTTTCTCCAGTCAATTTTTTATTTTAGTTATTGTACTTTTCAACTACAGATCTTCTATTTGGTTCTTTTTTGTAATTTCTCTTTATTGATATTCTCTATTTGGTAAGACACTGTTCTTATACTTCTTTTTTTTTTTTTTAAACATCTTTATTGAAGTATAATTGCTTCACAATTGTGTGTTAGTTTCTGCTTTATAACAAAGTGAATCAGCTACAGATATACACACGTTTCCATATCTCCTCCCTTCCGCATCTCCCTCCCTCCCACCCTCCCCATCCCACCCCCCCCCAAGGTGGTCACAAAGCACCGTGCTGATCTCCCTGTGCTATGCGGCTGCTTCCCACTAGCTATCTATTTTACATTTGGTAGTGTATATATGTCCATGACACTCTCTCATCCTGTCGCATCTCACCCCTCCCCCTCCCCATATCCTCAAGTCCATTCTTTAGTAGGTCTGTGTCTTTATTCCCATCTTGCCACTAGGTTCTTCATGGCCCTTTTTTTTTCCCTTAGATTCCATATATATGTGTTAGCATACTGTATTTTTTTTTCTCTTTCTGACTTACTTCACTCTGTATGACAGACTCTAACTCCATCCACCTCATTACAAATACCTCCATTTCATTTCTTTTTATGGCTGAGTAATATTCCACTGTATATATGTGCCACATCTTCTTTATCCATTCATCCGATGATGGACACTTAGGTTGCTTCCATGTCCTGGCTATTGTAAATAGAGCTGCAATGAACATTTTGGTACATGACTCTTTTTGAATTATGGTTTTCTCAGGGTATATGCCCAGAAGTGGGATTGCTGGGTCGTATGGTAGTTCTATTTGTAGTTTTTTAAGGAACCTCCATACTGTCCTCCATAGTGGCTGTATCAATTTACATTCCCACCAACAGTGCAAGAGTGCTCCCTTTTCTCCACACCCTCTCCAGCATTTATTGTTTCTAGATTTTTTGATGATGGCCATTCTGACCGGTGTGAGATGATACCTCATTGTAGTTTTGATTTGCATTTCTCTAATGATTAATGATGTTGAGCATGCTTTCATGTGTCTGTTGGCCATCTGTATATCTTCTTTGGAGAAATGTCTATTTAGGTCTTCTGCCCATTTTTGGATTGGGTTGTTTGTTTTTTTGTTATTGAGCTGCATGAGCTGCTTGTAAATCTCGGAGATTAATCCTTTGTCAGTTGCTTCATTTGCAAATATTTTCTCCCATTCTGAGGGTTGTCTTTTGGTCTTGTTTATGGTTTCCTTTGCTGTGCAAAAGCTTTTAAGTTTCATTAGGTCCCATTTGTTTATTTGTGTTCTTATTTCCATTTCTCTAGGATCTGGGTCAAAAAGGATCTTGCTGTGATTTATGTCATAGAGTGTTCTGCCTATGTTTTCCTCTAAGAGTTTGATAGTGTCTGGCCTTACACTTAGGTCTTTAATCCATTTTGAGTTTATTTTTGTGTATGGTGTCAGGGAGTGTTCTAATTTCATACTTTTACATGTACCTGTCCAATTTTCCCAGCACCACTTATTAAAGAGGCTGTCTTTTCTCCACTGTATATGCTTGCCTCCTTTATCAAAGATAAGGTGACCATATGTGCGTGGGTTTATCTCTGGGCTTTCTATCCTGTTCCATTGATCTATATTTCTGTTTTTGTGCCAGTACCAAACTGTCTTGATTCCTGTAGCTTTGTAATATAGTCTGAAGTCAGGGAGCCTGATTCCTCCAGCTCCATTTTTCGTTCTCAAGATTGCTTTGGCTATTCGGGGTCTTTTGTTCTCCATAGAAATTGTGAAATTTTTGGTTCTAGTTCTGTGAAAAATGCCAGTGGTAGTTTGATAGGGATTGCATTGAATCTGTAGATTTCTTTGGGTAGTAGAGTCATTTTCACAATGTTGATTCTTCCAATCCAAGAACATGGTATATCTCTCCATCTATTTGTATCATCTTTAATTTCTTTCATCAGTGTCCTATAATTTTCGGCATACAGGTCTTTTGTCTCCTTAGGTAGGTTTATTCCTAGATATTTTATTCTTTTTGTTGCAATGGTAAACGGGAGTGTTCTCTTAATTTCACTTTCAGATTTTTCATCATTAGTATATAGGAAGGCAAGAGATTTCTGTGCATTAATTTTGTATCCTGCTACTTTACCAAATTCATTGATTAGCTCTAGTAGTTTTCTGGTGCCAGTTTTAGGATTCTCTATGTATAGTATCATGTCATCTGCAAACAGTGACAGCTTTACTTCTTCTTTTCCGATTTGGATTCCTTTTATTTCTTTTTCTTCTCTGATTGCTGTGGCTAAAACTTCCAAAACTATGTTGAATAATAGTGGTGAGAGTGGGCAACCTTGTCTTGTTCCTGATCTTAGTGGAAATGGTTTCAGTTTCTCACCATTGAGGACAATGTTGGCTGTGGGTTTGTCATATATGGCCTTTATTATGTTGAGGAAAGTTCCCTCTATGCCTACTTTCTGCAGGGCTTTTATCATAAATGGGTGTTGAATTTTGTCGAAAGCTTTCTCTGCATCTATTGAGATGATCATATGGTTTTTCTCCTTCAATTTGTTAATATGATGTATTCACGTTGATTGATTTGCGTATATTGAAGAATCCTTGCATTCCTGGAATAAACCCCACTTGATCATGGTGTATGATCCTTTTAATGTGCTGTTGGATTCTGTTTGCTAGTATTTTGTTGAGGATTTTTGCATCTGTGTTCATCAGTGATATTGGCCTGTAGTTTTCTTTCTTTGTGACATCTTTGTCTGGTTTTGGTATCAGGGTGATGGTGGCCTCGTAGAATGAGTTGGGGAGTGTTCCTCCCTCTGCAATATTTTGGAAGAGTTTGAGAAGGATAGGTGTTAGCTCTTCTCTAAATGTTTGATAGAATTCGCCTGTGAAGCCATCTGGTCCTGGGCTTTTGTTTGTTGGAAGATTTTTAATCACAGTTTCAATTTCAGTGCTTGTGATCGGTCTGTTCATATTTTCTATTTCTTCCTGGTTCAGTCTCGGTGGGTTGTGCATTTCTAAGCATCTGTCCATTTCTTCCAGGTTGTCCATTTTATTGGCATAGAGTTGCTTGTAGTAATCTCTCATGATCGTTTGTATTTCTGCAGTGTCAGTGGTTACTTCTCCTTTTTCATTTCTAATTCTATTGATTTGAGTCTTCTCCCTTTTTCTCTTGATGAGTCTGGCTAATGGTTTATCAATTTTGTTTATCTTCTTGAAGAACCAGCTTTTAGTTTCATTGATTTTTGCTATTGTTTCCTTCATTTCTTTTTCATTTATTTCTGATCTGATCTTTATGATTTCTTTCCTTCTGCTAGCTTTGGGGTTTTTTTGTTCTTCTTTCTCTAATTGCTTTAGGTGCAAGGTTAGGTTGTTTATTCGAGATGTTTCCTGTTTCTTGATGTAGGCTTCTATTGCTATAAACTTCCCTCTTAGCACTGCTTTTGCTGCGTCCCATAGGTTTTGGGTCGTCGTGTCTCCATTGTCATTTGTTTCTAGGTATTTTTTGATTTCCCCTTTGATTTCTTCAGTGATCACTTCGTTAATAAGTAGTGTATTGTGTAGCCTCCATGTGTTTGTATTTTTTACAGACCTTTTCCTGTAATTGATATCTAGTCTCATAGCGTTGTGGTCAGAAAAGATACTTGATACGATTTCAATTTTCTTAAATTTACCAAGGCTTGTTTTGTGACCCAAGATATGATCTATCCTGGAGAATGTTCCATGAGCACTTGAGAAAAATGTGTATTCTGTTGTTTTTGGGTGGAATGTCCTATAAATATCAATTAAGTCCATCTTGTTTAATGTATCATTTAAAGCTCGTGTTTCCTTATTTATTTTCATTTTGGATGATCTGTCCATTGGTGAAAGTGGGGTGTTAAAGTCCCCTACTATGATTGTGTTGCTGTCGATTTCCCCTTTTATGGCTGTTAGTATTTGCCTTATGTACTGAGGTGCTCCTATGTTGGGTGCATAAATGTTTACAATTGTTATATCTTCTTCTTGGATCGATCCCTTGATCATTATATAGTGTCCTTCTTTGTCTCTTGTAATAGTCTTTATTTTAAAGTCTATTTTGTCTGATATGAGAATTGCTACTCCAGCTTTCTTTTGATTTCCATTTGCATGGAATATCTTTTTCCATCCCCTCACTTTCAGTCTGTATGTGTCTCTAGGTCTGAAGTGGGTCTCTTGTAGACAGCATATATATGGGTCTTGCTTTTGTATCCATTCAGCCAGTCTGTGTCTTTTGGTGGGAGCATTTAATCCATTTATATTTAAGGTAATTATTGATATGTATGTTCCTATTCCCATTTTCTTAAATAGTTTATGTTTGTTATTGTAGGTGTTTTCCTTCTCTTGTGTTTCTTGCCTAGAGAAGTTCCTTTAGCATTTGTTGTAAAGCTGGTTTGGTGGTGCTGAACTCTCTCAGCTTTTGCTTGTCTGTAAAGGTTTTCATTTCTCCATCGAATCTGAATGAGATCCTTGCTGGGTAGAGTAACCTTGGTTGTAGGTTTTTCTCCTTCATGACTTTAAGTATATCCTGCCACTCCCTTCTGGCTTGCAGAGTTTCTGCTGAAAGATCAGATGTTAACCTTATGGGGATTCCCTTGTGTGTTATTTGTTGTTTTTCCCTTGCTGCTCTTAATATGCTTTCTTTATATTTAATTTTTGATAGTTTGATTAATATGTGTCTTGGCATGTTTCTCCTTGGATTTATCCTGTATGGGACTCTCTGTGCTTCCAGGACTTGATTAACTATTTCCTTTCCCATATTAGGGAAGTTTTCAACTATAATCTCTTCAAATATTTTCTCAGTCCCTTTCTTTTTCTCTTCTTCTTCTGGGACCCCTATAATTCGAATGTTGGTGCGTTTAATGTTGTCCCAGAGGTCTCTGAGACTGTCCTCAGTTCTTTTCATTCTTTTTTCTTTATTCTGCTCTGCAGTAGTTATTTCCACTATTTTATCTTCCAGGTCACTTATCCGTTCTTCTGCCTCAGTTATTCTGCTATTGATCCCGTCTAGAGTATTTTTAATTTCATTTATTGTGTTTTTCATCGTTGCTTGGTTCCTCTCTAGTTCTTCTACGTCCTTGTTAA
Source organism: Balaenoptera borealis (assembly GCF_965194805.1). NCBI lineage: Eukaryota > Metazoa > Chordata > Mammalia > Artiodactyla > Balaenopteridae > Balaenoptera > Balaenoptera borealis. The sequence goes on from NW_028122990.1 coordinate 7,522, forward strand.
ATGTTTCTTGCATTTTGTCTATTCTATTTCCAAGATTTTGGATCATCTTTACTATCATTATTCTGAATTCTTTTTCAGGTAGACTGCCTATTTCCTCTTCATCTGTTAGGTCTGGTGTGTTTTGACCCTGCTCCTTCACCTGCTGTGTGGTTTTTTGTCTTCTCATTTTGCTTATCTTACTGTGTTTGGGGTCTCCTTTTCACAGGCTGCAGGTTCGTAGTTCCCGTTGCTTTTGGTATCTGTCCCCAGTGGCTAAGGTTGGTTCAGTGGGTTGTGTAGGCTTCCTGGTGGAGGGGACTAGTGCCTGTGTTCTGGTGGATGAGGTTGGATTTTGTCTTTCTGGTGGGCACGTCCACGTCTGGTGGTGTGTTTTGGGGTGTCTGTGGCCTTATTATGATTTTAGGCAGCCTCTCTGCTAATGGATGGGGCTGTATTCCTGTCTTGCTAGTTGTTTGGCATAGGGTGTCCAGCACTGTAGCTTGCTGGTCGTTGAGTTAAGCTGGGTCTTGATGTTGAGATGGAGGTCTCTGAGAGATTTTCACCGTTTGATGTTACGTGGAGAAGGGAGGTCTCTTGTGGACCAGTGTCCTGAAGTTGGCTCTCCCACCTCAGAGGCACAGCCCTGATGCCTGGCTGGAGCACCAAGAGCCTTTCGTCCACATGGCTCAGAATAAAAAGGAGAAAAAAATAGAAAGAAAGAAAGAAAGAGGATAAAATAAAATAAAATAAAGCTATTATAATAAAAAATAAGAAAAAAAATTAAGAATAAATGTATTCAGAAAAAAAATTTTTTTTAATTTTTAAAAATAGATTTATTAATTTTTTGTAGTAAAAAATAAGAAAAAAATTATTAAGAAAAAAATTTATTAAGAAAAAATGTTTAATTTTTTAAAATAAAAAATATGAAAAAACTTATTAAAATTTTTTTTTAATTTCTAAAAATAGAAAATAAGGGAAAAAATATTAAGAAAACATTTATTAGGAAAAAAAATTTTTTTGAGTGAACAAAAAAACAAAGAAAAAAAACATGGACGGACCTAACCCTAGGACTAATGGTGAAAGCAAAGCTATACAGACAAAATCTCACCCAGAAGCATACACATATACACTCACAAAAAAAGGAAAAGGGGAAAAATTAATATATTCTGCTCCCAAAGTCCACCTCTTGAATTTGGGATGATTCGTTGTCTATTCAGGTATTCAACAGATGCAGGCACATCAAGTTGTTTGTGGAGCTTTAACCCACTGCTTCTGAGGCTGCTGGGAGAGACTTCCCTTTCTCTTCTTTGTTCGTACAGCTCCCGGAGTTCAGCTTTGGATTTGGACCCGCCTCTGCGTGTAGGTCGCCTGAGGGCGTCTGTTCCCCGCCCAGACAGGACGGGGTTAAAGAAGCAGCTGCTTCGGGAGCTCTGGCTCACTCAGGCCGGGGGGAGGGAGCGGTATGGAGGAGGCGGGGCAAGCCTGCGGCAGCAGAGGCCGGCGTGACGTTGCAGCAGCCTGAGGCGCGCCGTGCGTTCTCCCGGCGAAGTTGTCCCTGGATCACGGGACCCTGGCAGTGGCGAGCTGCACAGGCTCCCGGGAGGGGCGGTGTGTAGAGTGACCTGTGCTCGCACACAGGCTTCTTGGTGGCGGCAGCAGCAGCCTTAGCGTCTCCCGCCCGTCTCTGGGGTCCACGCTGATAACCGCGGCTCACGCCCGTCTCTGGGGTCCGCGCTGTTAGCCACGGCTCGCGCCCGCCTCTGGGGTCCGCGCTTATAGCCGCGGCTCGCGCCCGTCTCTGGAGCTCGTTTAGGCGGCGCTCTGAATCCCCTCTCCTTGCGCGCCACGAAACAAAGAGGCAAGAAAAAGTCTCTTGCCTCTTTGGCAGCTGCAGACTTTTTCCCGGACTCCCTCTCGGCTAGCACCGAAGCCCGAGCCTCAGCTCCCAGCCCCCACCCGCCCCAGCGGCTGAGCAGACAAGCCTCTCGGGCTGGTGAGTGCCACTCAGCACCGCTCCTCCGTGCGGGAATCTCTCCGCTTTGCCCTCCGCACCCCTGTGGCTGCGCTCTCCTCCGTGGCTCCGAAGCTTCCCCCCTCTGCCACCCACAGTCTCTGCCCGTGAAGGGGCTTCCTAGTGTGTGGAAACCTTTCCTCCTTCACAGCTCCCTCCCACTGGTGCAGGTCCTGTCCCTATTCTTTTGTCTCTGTTTTTTCTTTTTTCTTTTGCCCTACCCAAGTACGTGGGGAGTCTCTTGCCTTTTGGGAGTTCTGACGTCTTCTGCCAGCGTTCAGTGGGTGTTCTGTAGGAGCAGTTCCACGTGTAGATGTATTTCTACTGTATCTGTGGGAAGGAAGGTGATCTCCTCGTCTTACTCTTCCGCCATCTTGCCCCTCTCCCTATACTTCTTTAGACATGGTTTCATTTAGTTCTTTGAACATATTTTAAATAGCTATTTTAACATCTTCATTTAGTAAGTCCAATGTCTGAGATTCCTCACAGACAGTTTCTAAACTTTTGTATGGTCCATATATTTTGTTTTTACTTTGAATTTCCATATCTTGTAACTTTTTGTTGAAAACTCGACATCTTAAAAAATATAATGTGACAACCCTGGAAATCAGAGTCTACTACCTCCCTACAGTTTCCTGCTGTTGCTTTACGCTGTTTTTTTTTTAAGTAACTTTTCTGAACAAATTCTATGAAGTCTACTGAAGCTGCCACTCAACTAGCTTAGTGGTCAGCTAATGCCTAGATGGAGGTATCCTTAAACATCTAGAAACAATAAATCTCCCAGTCTTTGCCGAGGGACTACGTGCACATAGCCATCAATGCTGAGGGCAGGGAGTTATCAATTCTGCCTTAGCCTTCCCTTTCTTCTTGCCCAGAGCCTCAAGGGCAGCCAAAGGTAAAGGGTAGGCCCCTCTCAGATCTTTCCTGAGCATGCACTCAGGCCTGTGCACACTTGTGGTCTTCTAGAGTCCTAGGAATATATCAATGCTTTTCAAAATATCTATGGACATCTCATCCTCAGTTTTTCCGTTAAAGCTTTTGGTTAGTCTATTGTTTGTCTAAAGTGTTATCCACTGCCTCCTGCATTGTGACATTAAAACAGTTGCCTGGGGACTTCCCTGGTGGTCTAGGGGGTAAGACTCCGGGCTCCCAATGCAGGGGCCCCGGGATCGATCCCTGGTCAGGGAACTAGGTCCTGCAACTAAGGAGTCCGCATGCCGCAACGAAGATCCTGAGTGGTGCAACTAAGACCCGGCGCAGCCAAAATAAATAAATAAAATAAATAAATATTTAAGAAACTAAAATAAAACACTTGCCTGTAAGTGTTTTTTGACAAACACCTCACACATAGACACAGAGGCTCATACGCACTGGATAGCTCTGGGTAAGGTCAAATAAAGATAAGCCTTTTGAGTGGAGTCTTCCAGAGAGCCATCAGACAGATCAAATACTGACAATTCTTTGGGAATGAAATTGTGAAAGAGGTCCAGCTCTGTTCTGCTCCCTCCAGTCCTGGGAATGCAGGCTGATATTTTTCAAGGTTATCACTGAGCTGAGTGTGGCAATGAGAATAGGGCAAGGTAAAATGCCACAAGCTTACTATTCTTATCAAGGTTCAGCCATTTTTCTTGAATAAATGCTTACTACAAAAGCTACAAGCCTTTGGTTAATTTCGAGTTTTGGAAAAGTTTTCCATAAAGTTTTGCCAAAATTCTGTTGCTTTTATCACAGGGCAAAATGTTGGAGGTCTTTACTCCACCATTTTTTTCTGCTATTAACTCCTCACTTTGTTTTAAAAATCCCAACCAGTTCTCTCCCCATGGCTTTTTGCTCCTATTGACAGTACTAGTACACAAAATATTTAAATGTCTTTAAATGAATATAAAAATAACATCTATATTATATATTGGTATGAGGTATAAAATGGCTTACAAAAAAAAAGACATAGTACCTATCTTCACAGAACTTACTGTCAGATATAAATGAAATCCTGTTACTACTTCAGAGTGTTACTTGACCTAATGAGTAAATCTCTAACATCTATCTCTTTCTTTGCGAGGTTACCTTTGCCTTGTTTTTTTGTTTTTGTTTTGTTTTTAATTTATTTATTTTTATTTTTGCCTGTGTAGGGTCTTCGGTGCTGTGCACGGGCTTCCTCTAGTTGCGGCGAGCGGGGGCTACATTTCGTTGCAGTGCGCGGGCTTCTCATTGCAGTGGCTTCTCTTGTTGTGGAGCACGGGCTCTAGGCATGCGGGCTTCAGTAGTCGTGGCTCGCAGGCTCTAAAGCGCAGGCTCAGTAGTTGTGGCGCACAGGCTTAGTTGCTCTGTGGCATGTGGGATCTTCCCGGACCAGGGCTGGAACCCGTGTCCTCTGTATTGGCAGGCGGATTCTTAACCACTGCGCCACCAGGGAAGTCCCTTTGTTTTTGTCTCTAAAAGAATTTTATGAGTTCAATTGTTTACTCATTCTCAACTGAGGAGAAATTATTTGGTCCAAATATCTGCAATGGTTTATGACTTGCCCTTGGCCCCAAACTCTAGTTGGATCTTTCTAGTATCTATAGAATCACAACATACTAATAGACACTATCTATCAGAACAATTCCTAGGCTTTCATCTAGATCAGCTCTACTGGTCTAAGAAACTATTATTTTCTACTGTCAACTCCCTCACTCTCAGAATAGATGCAGAACATGATAAATGACAACCTCAAGTATATATAGCCAACAGATCTCTTCTTGTCTAACTGATGCATTCAGTACTTTATTTATACGGACAGTATTTCTCAGGATACAGTGTACCATCCCTGAGTCATTTCCTCTTCCCACTACTGTCCAATTTTTCTCAAAGTTAATGTCTCCAAAGGGAAGAGTTAGGATGTAAATGAATAGAAGTACACAGGAGGCCTCAAAAAATACTGGAACACCTGATTAGACTTCTATTGGTACATTCTGTCTTCTGAACTAGGGGGCTGAAAGTGAGACTGAGATAAAAGATTTTCCTACCTACAATCAATTAAGTAAGCTTGTTTTATGTCTCGTAGCCACTAAGTGAGTTTTTAAAATCATAGCCATGCAGGTAGTGAAAATTTCTTCCAGTTCCTGGTTATAGGCTTCATAATCAATCCTAACATATGAGCATTTTGTGGTTCTTTTTTTCAGTGGCATCACAGTGGGAAATCAGGAGCAATTATATCGGGGCTTTAACTCAGTTACCATTAGATACTAGTTGGGTCCTCTTAAAATTAACAGAAAATCTGCGTAAGACCAGGGACAACTACTTTCTTTTTAATTTCTACACCTATAAAGATGTCTATTGACAAATCATGAACAATTTATATCTAAACTGAACCAAGTCAACTCCTGTGGACCAATCAATATGTTATCCCAACAATCAAAACCCCGCACCATACCAACTCTGTATCCTTATAATTTTCCACAGAAAATATTTATTCAGTTCCTCCACAGGATGCTATTCATTTTCTAAATCTGCAGTTCTATTGTGGTGATCTCACAGGGATGTTGTGGGATATTTTAAAATTCTAGAGAAAGAGTGATATGTAATATCTGGTGTACAGGACAAAAACTAATCGCTAAAGATAGTTTAAAGTTTCAACATTAGATACTGCTACATTCCTTTCAATGCTGCTGTCTGTATCTCTGCAGAGTTGGATTTTTGACGGTTTCTGTAACAAAAGCAATAAATGAGGGTGGTTGTGTCCAATCTCATCTCAAGGTTTGAGAAACTGTGCCCTAATAGCCACACATATCTCGTTAGCAAGTAATTATGCATATTTCTGAACAAAGTAAAATGTTTTCTTTCAAACACAAAACGAAAAATATTTTTGCTTATTAAGCTGTAAGATCAAAACGCTAAGTATTTTTATACCCTAATAACATAATAGCTTAGTGTCTGAAAAAATACTTCATGTATTTATATGCTGCTGATGATTTATATCCCCACGATGATGAGAAAAGAAATCACCCAAACACTAAGGTGACTGTGAACAGAGAAAACTTGGAAACCTTTGTCCTAGATGGAGTCCACTAACCCAAACAAGTAACTGTTCATACAATTTTCTTCAAATATTTATCAAATGTTTGAGTGTACACAATACATCTGACCAAATAACTCACCTATCTGAACCAGAGCCTGTGTCATGAAAATCTCCATGTTTCACTTAAAGATTAAAGAGCACTGAGCTTTCATATGTCATCCAGAATTAAACAGCCAATCCACAAATAAAATTTCAAAAAATAAAATTTTGAATAATTTCTGCATAATACCTGAGTGTGAGCTCTCAATGGTGGTGTCTGACTTGGAATCCAGAGATGAAGGAATTTGTCTTAATTGGGGAACATAGTACATCTTTGTACTACCAGAAGGCTTATATGGCAACAGTAAAGGCTGGCCTAAGGACATAAAGATCAGAATAATTAATAAGAAAACATTTATTAATTAACTGAACAAATATTAAGCACCTTTAATGTGCCAAGCAGTGGTCAAGATTCTTGGAATGTATCAGTAAACTAGCATTCTAGAAGAGGGAGATAGACAGTAAACAATTAGCATACTAAATAAGTAAATCATCTAGTATTTTTATAAATTATTAGTGACATAAAAAATTAGAAAATACTGGGACTTCCCTGGTGGTGCAGTGGGTTAAGAATCTGCCTGCCAATGCAGGGGACAGGGGTTCGATACCTGGTCTGGGAAGATCTCACATGCTGTGGAGCAACTAAGCCTGTGCACCACAACTACTGAGCCTGCGTGCCACAACTACCAAAGCCCGCCCGCCCTAGAGCCCGAGCGCCACAACTACTGAGCCCATGTGCCGCAACTACTGAAGCCCACGTGCTCTAGGGCCCTTGTGCTGCGAGTACTGAGCCCTCGTGCTGCAACTACTGAAGCCTGTGCGCCTAGAGCCCACGCTCTGCAACAGGAGAAGCCACCACAATAAGAAACCCATGCACCACAACGAAGAGTAGCCCCTACTCACCACAGCTAGGGAAAGCCCGTGTGCAGCAACAAAGACCCAAAACAGCCACTCCCCCCCCAAAAATTAGAAAATGCTGAGGAAGATTAGAAGTATTTGGGAAATTGCAGCAGGATGCAGTTTAAATAGAGTGGTAAGGGTAGGATTCATTGAGAAGACGACTTCCTAGCAATCTATTCCATATTTAGATGGCTCTAACTAAGAAACACTTTATCTTATATTGAACCCAAACCTGGTCGTTGTTAACCCCTACTACTGATCTTTGAAGGTTCTCCCTCCAGAGTCATAGAAAGTAAATCTAATTCTCTTCTATGTGGCAGATTTTCAAAATAAGTTTCCCATTAAAAAAGTATAACTTCTCAATATTAAAAAAATACACAGAAATAAAAAAGACAAAGTCTTACCACTCAAAGATAACTATTATTAATATTTTAATGTATTTCTACAGGTCTTTCCTCTGTATTTCTTATTTGTTTACATAGTTGTGTATAGTATGTATAATGTGGAATTCAGTTTTTCTACTTTACATTGATAATAAAATATTCATTTTATTTCCTATCGTCACATTTTTTATCATTCTACTACACATTAAGTGTATTTAACCCTTCTCATAATGTTAAAAATTTAGGCTGGATTAAATTTTCAATAATAAAGAATTCTGTAATAAAGACTTCCTGTTTATAGCATACCCATTCTCCCCTGCTGCCCCATTTCACATAAGTTTTCTGATTTCAGAGTGAAAAATTATGTCATTTATAAAGTTTCTTTTTTTTAAATACTAACTGCTAAAATTCTTTCTAAAATGTCTGTGACATGGTAGTAATTTGATTATTATAGAAGATGAAATCTTTTTCTTCTTCTTCTTATTTTTTTGCTTCATTGGGTCTTCATTGCTGCACGCGGGCTTTCTCTAGTTGCGGTGTGGGGGGGCTACTGTTCGTTGTGGTGCGCGAGCTTCTCACTCTTCTCACTGCAGTGGCTTCTCTTGTTGTGGAGCACAGGCTCTAGGCACGCAGGCTTCAGTAGTTGTGGAGCATGGGCTCAGTAGTTGTGGCTCGCAGGCTCTAGAGCACAGGCTCAGTAGTTGTGGCACACGGGCTTAGTTGCTCTGCGGCATGTGGGATCTTCCCGGACCAGGGCTCGAACCCGTGTCCCCTGCACTGGCAGGTGGATTCTTAACCACTGCGCCACCAGGGAAGTCCCTGAAATCTTTTTCTATACACTTGTTTTTCTTTCATGATGTGGTAGAAACTCTCTCTCTCTCTGTAACAGCATTTTGATATTTAGCTGGGTACATACTGCTCATCTGTACACTGTATTTCCCAATCTCCCTTGCAGACATGTATGGACATATGACTAAGTCTGGGCCCATAGGTCAAGGGTGAGAATAATGTCTGCAACTTCCAGGCATCCCATTAAAACACTCCACCGGCTGCTGCTAAAATTTATCCTCCCCATTACTCTTCTTTTCCAGTATTTTCTTTATTAGTCTTCCGGAAAAAACTTAAGATCAATTAAACAAGTTCAAAAGAACAATTCCATTAGAATTTTGAGTAGAATTACATTAGAGTTTAAATTCATTTGGGAATAAATGACATCTTTAAATATTCAATTTTCCCATTCAGAAATATCCCATCCCTCCTTTTAGTCTACTCTCCTTTTCTATGCCTACACAAAGGATTAGTATTGCCATCACATGAGTCCTATAAAATTCTTGTTTAGGTTACTCCTCAGTATTCATGGGGTTGTACTGCTCATTCAAATAGAATTTTGTAGATAGCTACCACTTCTCCTGATTAAACACAACAGCTTCTTCAGTTTATCCTTATGGACCATGGTCTTCTCTTGCATCCTGTAATCACCTCTAGATGGACTCCTAGTTGCCCATGTCTAGTTTATAAAAATCAAAATACTCTAGACAGAGTCTGATAGTCCCAGAGTAGAATGAGATCTCCTTCATTCTGGACGCAATAACAACTTTTATATTACTTAGAATTGTGTTACCATCCTTGACCACTCCATCATTCTGATGATTTGACATGGAATCCATATTACTAGTACCCTGCTTCCAACCAAGGAACTGACTTCATAGTGAAGGAAATGAGACAACAGGCTGATGCCTAAAGGGAGTCACTGTTCTCCTCACAAGCCTGATCACCCACAGCTATGGTAAACTCAAAAACAAAAAAGCGAGTGAACAATTTACTGATAACTGTCATGGCACAAGCTGGGAGGCATCACTTTCTGAGGCTGGAATGCTAGCTTGCCAAATACGGCATGTGCTCAGAACCACATATGGCACTTGCCTATCCTACAGACAGAATGCATATATTTAGGAACAAAGGCAGAAGCCTTTAAAATCTTTTGCTTTCTATCTCTGTGACTCTGCTTTGTTTGATGGAAGATCTTAGAAATAAGGGAGGGGCACTTCTACCGGGAGACAGGAGCCATCTAGTCATTTTACATTCTTTATGTCACTGAAACAATACAGGGAATAGGATGCCATAGTGTTGACTAAAACTACAATTGACCTTAACTATCAGGGAGAAATAAGGTTACCTTAAAAGAAGAAAGTCAGTAGGAGTATGGCTTACACCTAGGGGACCACTTTACCAAGCCTGGTCATAGAAATTAACAAAAAATGACCTTAAACCTATGCAGGGCTAGCAAAGCCTTAGACTACTTAGGAATACTTGTACCAACCTATCAGGCAAAGCCCCAGCCAATGAGAACCTGGCTGAATTCAAGGAGAATGAAGAAATGTATAGAGGCTGGAAGAATTTAAATAACAGGAAAAATAGGCTGTAGCCTCTACTTCTCTTTGGACGTTGCTGTAGTCATTATTGTTAGAATATTGACTTAGTAGTTTTCTTCCTCCACCAGTGTATATAAAGCTTGGTGGTGATGGTTAAATTTACCATTTAGTTCAAAGTTTGCAGAAAATGGACAACAACAATTGGGCAGAATTACAATGGACCCAGGGCAAGAATGGCTACCATGTGGAGATGGAGAATTCAGAGGCAAGATAAGTGGCTTTTTGAAATTCTCAACAACTTTCTGTTTGGATGCAGAAGTCTTAAAGTTACTTTGGACTGCCTATCTCTGGGGGAAGAAGCGACTATTCAGCAAATAATGGTTGTTCCTGGGAGAGAAAGAAAGGACTGCAGAAGGGTAAAGAAGAAAGTCCAACCATAAACTTTATTCCTTCAAAAAACTTGCAAATGGAACTAAATATAAACATATAGCATATTACTCTTAATTTGTTAATTCAGAGCAGTGGACACATAGTCATAAATTCAACATGCTATTCTGTATACTTTTAAAATATTTTTAAAATTTTACTTCTGAATCCACAGAGTTAAAAATCTTTTATTATTAAACCAAATAATATTTCTCTTTTAAAGGAGTCTTTTCTACCAAGTACCTGTATGTAAAGGTAAGACCGTGAACTGTGGGCTCTATGTAGACCGATCCATTTGATGTCAGAAGAGGTATAAAATACACTTTCACAGTTGGATTTCCTCTCCTGTGCTCTGCCACCAACATGAAAACAGCATACCCAGAGTAGCCTGGGTTTCAGTACAAGGCATGTGGAACAGACCCAAACCGTTTTTGCATCCTGATGCCAAACTCCAACTGACTCATAAGCCCATGAGTGAGGAAAGCAAATGTCTGTTGTTACGAAGCACTGAGATTTTCGAGGTTCTTATACAGTATCACGGTGGCAATAGGTAACTGACACATTAAAGGTGTTCTGTGTGATATTGATTAGACTATACATTTGGGGGGCATAATTTTATATCACAATAAAAATGTATAAGATATATAACCATCTCGGGTTTCCCTGATAGCGCAGTGGTTAAGAATCCGCCTGCCAATGCAGGGGACACGGGTGCCAGCCCTGGTCCGGGAAGATCCCCCATGCCGCGGAGCAACTAAGCCCATGTGCCACAACTACTGAGCCTGCGCTCTAGAGCCCGCGAGCCACAACTACTGAGCCCATGCACCGAAGCCCACGCGCCTAGAGCCCGTGCTCCACCACAAGAGAAGCCACCGCAATGAGAAGCCCGTGCACCGCAACGAAGAGTAGCCCCCGCTCGCCGCAACTAGAGAAAGGCTGCACGCAGCGATGAAGACCCAACACAGCCAAAAATAAAATAAATAAAAGTAAAAAAAAAAAAAAGAAAAGAAATATAACCATTTCAACATATAAATGTATTTATTCAAATTAAATTCAGTGCAATTTACATGTGGAACTAAGCAATTTTCTTTATACATTTAGGCATATTCCATTTATACCTACAGACAGGTAAACTTTTTGCACAAGTAGGAAAACTTAAAATATATTTTGAATAGATTTGTACAAACTGTTGAATACTTTAAAATTAGTAATTGAAAGTTCCCACCCTCATTTGGAGGTAGAATGGGAACTTAACTTTCCAGTTACTGGTCTGAAAAAGAAAATAACTTGCTATAATTTTGAATGTTATATAGTATAAGCACTATAAAAATATCACTGTCATGATAGCATAGGAACACTCTAAATGTAGACCTTATGGTAGAAATTGCTAGCTGTTCACCAAAACTCATTTCTTCTTCATCCTGGAAAGCACAGCTAAACTATTCCTAGTCAGTGGAAAGTGATGTGGGCCACACCTAGGCCTAGCCCATAAAAGCCTCCCAACATGTGCTCCTCCATGCTTTTCGTCCCTTCCAGTTGACTATGATGATGAATCCAAGGTTCCATGTTTTAAAGAAAGCAGAGTCACAGTCAACCTGGGTCCCTGCTCAACGTTTCTTGAGCAAGAAATAGACTGGTATTGTGTTTGCTATCTGTTCACTGTATCATGCAAAACAATAGTAAAAGAAACAATGCCAAATAGTTATCTACCTCCCTAAAATTGAACCTCTATAGTTTTTATGTTTTCATGAACTACTTGCATTCTTATGACAAGTATTATGAGTTGAAAATACGTCAGCCACAAGTAGCATGAGTTTCACATAGGTTGTTAACTTCACTAGAAATTGAAGTAAAAACATAATAAATTATATTCTCTTCATAGCTATGTAAATAAAAGATGTTTTAATCATGTACAACCTAATGCTTAAAATTAAAATTAGGTTTTCTAACTAGAAAGACCCAATCAAGAAATTTCTTAGTTAATGACACACAAAAGTTGGTAATGTGACCTAAAATTCTCTTACCATCTGTGCCATGAAGAACAGTAATCTGTTGGACTGAAGATGATGAAGCAAACTTGACAGGAACTTTGCCCAACTTCTGTGTACTGAGGTCTGGAATATCATGTCCACGATCTTCAGCATTAACAAAAATCTCAGATGAAAACATGGTTTTTCCTGGACTCTCTGTTGTTATCTGAGTGACTGCATCAGATGATAATTTTCCAGAGAAGGGAGAAAACGGGGTCTTAATCTCCTTTGGTGATCTGAACAAAAAAGAGAAAGCACACAGCAGGTCATATCCTTGGCTTATCAAATACTGTAATTTCTTTCCAAATGTGGCTTCAATATTTTTTGGAGACACATCCAACTCAAATGGTTAAGTTATTTCTGCAGTACCCTGTGCTTTTTTACATACTTATTACAGGGTGATCATGCATGAGTTTACTTTTACTTATTTTAAAATCTACTTTTATTTTGGATTTAGAATGCTATTATATAAGGAAAGGGTACTTTTCAGTTGAAGTGGAAAGATATCCATTAAAAAATAATTACTGGAAGTCCACTATAAATTAGGGGACTATGCTAAACGCATAGAGTGTACAAAAATAAAAAAGAAACAGAGCCTTTCCTCAAAAAGTTTATATGTCAGTGGGGGAACCAGAGGTTTTTAAGGTTGTAATTATGTATATAGATTATAAAGAATCCATATTAAAACATAATGGAGTAAATAAATGAGTGTATAAATAAATAAATAATAGGAGGGAGGGAGAAGACAAATCTTGCCAACAGAAGAATTCCATATGTAGGTAACCTCCCCCCCGCCCCCCCCCGGCATCCATCTCCTCCCCAAGGAGGTGGAGGTGAAGCTTAATCTTCCCCTTAAGTCCAGTCCTGGGCTGGCCTTAATGATTGAATTCCAGAGACAGTATAAAATGGGAGAAAAAGTAACTTTACAGTGGAGAAACCAAGCAAACACCATGTTATGCAAGTGATGATGTTTCACATCACCAGTGATGTCACGGAGACACTACATACTCTCTGTTATGATGTGATGAGACGGTTACTTCGCTTCTGCGGTATTCTTTGTCAAAACCTATAACTCCAGTCGAATCATGAGAAAAACATCAGCCAAACCCAGACTGAGAACAATTCTACAAAATATCAGACAAATATTCCTCAAGACTGTCAAAATCATGAAAAACAAGGAAGGAATGAGGAACTGTCATAGACCAGAGAAGACTAAGGAGACATGACAACTAACTAAGTGGAATGTGATATACTGGATTGGGTCCTAGAACAGAAAAAGGTCATTAACAGGAAAACTGGTGAAATCCAAAAAAAGTCTTAAGTTTAGTTAATAGTAATGTATAAATGTTGGCTTTTTAATTTTGAAAAATATACTATGGTAGTATAAGATGTTAGCAATAGGAAAAACTGGGAGAGAGGTAAAGGGAACTCTGTTTGTATCTTTTCTGCAGATTTGAAATTATTTGAAAATGAAAAAGGTCATTTTTAAAAAATGGAGTAATACTGTATTGTATTATATCACAGAAGAAGAAGACCTTTTAAAAGGTCTTTTAAATCTCTACCCTCTATATACTATTCACTAATTAAAAGGACAATTATGAGAAAAGAAAATAGGCCCATCTCCCTTATGTATACAGAAGCAAAAATCATACACAAAATGTTAGACAATCAAATGTAGAGTGTGTGAGTGAGTGAATGTGTGTGTGTGTGTGTGTGTGTGTGTGTGTGTGTGTGTGTGAATTCCTACCAAGTTGTTTTACTCCAGAAATGCAAGGTGAGTTAACATTCAAATATCAATAAATGTCATGCACCACATCCATAAAATAAAGGAGAAAATGTATATGATCATATCAGTATAGTCAGATAAAGCATTTGATAAAATTCAATAATTATGTATGATTAAAAACTCATAGCAAAGGGAAACTACAAAAAACTTTAGAGCCACCATCCTATTTATAGTGAAATGTGGAGAACGTCCACTGTAAGATTAGGAACAAAATAAGAATGCCAACTCTTACCTTTTCTATTCAACCTATTAGTAAAAGTATTAAATGGCATTAGCAGTAAGGCAGGAAAAAGAAATCAGAAATATAAGGCTAAGAAAGGAAGAAATCATACTGTCACTTTCCATAGTTGATATAATTAAGGATACAGAAAATCCAAAACCATCTACAGATAACTTATTAGAATATCAGTTAGTTTTTAGAAGAGTTGCCAGATAAGAGACCAAACATTAAAAAATTCCACTAACATTTTTCTGTGTCTGAAAAGTTATAAAATTAAAAACTAAAAAATATGCCATCTACATTATCATCAAAACATCATATACCTAATAATAAGTGTAATAAAAAATGTAAGAACCCTATTAGAATAGAAAACTATTGATATATCATAGAGAGAAATTAAAGGTGATCTAAATAGGATTTCTGCTTTGAGGCAGGATGTATAGGCATACCTCACTTTATTGCACTTCACTTTATTGTACCTTGCAGATAATGCTTTTTTTTTTTTTTTTTACAAATTGAAGGTTTGTGGCAACCCTGTGTCAAGCAGCTCTACTGGTGGTGCCATTTTTCCAACAGCATTTGCTCACTTCGTGTCTCTATGTCATGTTTTGGTAAGTCTCACAATATTTCAAACTTTTTCACTATTATACTTGTTACATGATCTGTGATCAGTGATCTTTGATGTTACTATTGCAAAAAGATTACAGCTTGCTGAAGGCTCAGATGATGGGTAGCATTCTTAAAGTCTACTTTCAAATTAAGATATGTACTTTTTTTAGACATAATGCTATTGCACACTTAATAGACTACAGTATAGCATAAACATAACTTTTACATGCACTGGGAAACCAAACAACTCGTGTGACTTGCTTTCTTATGATATTCTCCTTATTGTGGTGTCTGGGACCAAAGCCATATCTCCATAATAATATGCCTGCACTAGGTAGGCACAGGCCATCACTCCTGCTGCAACGAGCAAACAAACTTGAATAAAAGATCATCGAGCTAAGGAAGCAATCAAGAAACAATATCAACTAATATGCTAGAGAGGGACATTTAGAGATTTGGAGCAGGGGTTTGGTGTAGGGAGACATACTCCACTGGAAAAGAGAAATCACCATATCTTTTGATGAACTCATTTGCTGGCATGATGGAGTGAAATCTAGCAGAATGTCAAGCCGATTTCCCCCACAGGACATTTCCTTAGTGTCAGGGTGGTATAGGATGATGGGGGACTGAGCCAAGAAAGCAGAGTGAAATTTCCTGCACAGTCATGGCACTAACAAACCAAATCCCGCTAGATAAAGGGGCCTGTGACAATCATTAGGTCTCCTCTTCAAGACATTTGCCAGTTTTTGAACCTATATAAAGCAGGAAGCTAAATACCTAATGCCTGAGGGAGAGAACTTTCCAAAGTGAGGAATTAGAGACCTACCAGACTCACAGTAAAAACCCAGAAGTGCCATCCCCAAGAAGGGGGCTGAGTCAGAAAAAGTGAAGCAGAAAAAGTGAAGTCATCTGCAATGTTTCAGTGTTTATGAGACAAATTTTCACTGAGAAAGTGTAACGGCAACAAATACATAGCTGGTCTCTCCTTACATTTGCCATACTCTGAAGCTGTGAGAACTGAGAGCCTAAAGAGCTGAATTCAAACATCTGAAAGACTGAAGTCAATAACTGACTGTATTTATTGAAGAATCAAAGACCTGTCAGGCTCACAGCAAAAATCCAGGGAGGCCACAAATTAGGAAAAATCATAGGTAGGATGAGACAACTAAAGCTCCAACCCAGTTCTGACCTAGTAAAATTCCTGAAATGACTGAAATGATCAGCCACTCTGATTAACAGAGAAAAGGGTAAATCTTCTCTGGTGCAAAGTAATAGCATCTTCAGTCTCTATGAATTTTTTATTCACCACGTCCAGCACACAATCAAAAATTATGAAATTCCTGAAGCAGGAAAAAGTGACTAAAACTTAAGACAAAAAAAAAAACAAAAAAAAAAAACCAAGAAAAATTGATTTAGAGGGAATTCAGATTCTGGAGTTAGCACAGAACTTTAAAATGACTATATTGAGAGTAAAAGATGGGGATTAATAGATTAAAATATGGAGAATCTCAACAGAAAATTGGAATCAATTTTAAAAAATCAAATACAGATAAATGAAAAATAAGAAAACTGATCCCCAGCAGACCTTAGGGAATACTAGAAGAAATTTTTTTGGGCTGAAGTAAAATGGCCCAACATAGAACAGAGCTGGGCTCTCGGTCCCATATTGAACTCGAGTTGGAAGAGGCGAGTCCGGTCTCAAAACGGAGGTAAAACCGCCGCCCGGTCGCCCCCAGCCCGACTCCGGCCGCCGCCGCCGCCGGGGGGAGGAGGGCCATGATCCAAAGGAACCAGAACAGTTGAGAAAACTGTTTATTGGTGGTCTGAGCTTTGAAACTACAGACGATAGCTTAAGAGAACATTTTGAGAAATGGGGCACACTTACAGATTGTGTGGTGATGAGAGACCCCCAGACAAACCGTTCCAGGGGCTTTGGTTTTGTGACTTACTCTTGGGTTGAAGAGGTGGATGCAGCAATGTGTGCTCGACCACACAAGGTTGATGGGCGTGTAGTGGAACCAAAGAGAGCTGTTTCTAGAGAGGATTCTGTAAAGCCTGGTGCCCGTCTAACAGTGAAGAAAATTTTTGTTGGTGGTATTAAAGAAGATACAGAAGAATGTAATTCGAGAGACTACTTTGAAAAGTATGGCAAGATTGAAACCATAGGAGTTATGGAAGACAGGCAGAGTGGAAAAAAGAGAGGATTTGCTTTTGTAACTTTTGATGATCATGATACAGTTGATAAAATTGTTGTTCAGAAATACCACACTATTAATGGGCATAATTGTAAGTGAAAAAGGCCCTTTCTAAACAAGAAATGCAATCTGCTGGATCACAGAGAGGTCGTGGAGGTGGATCTGGCAACTTTATGGGTCGTGGAGGAAACTTTGGAGGTGGTGGAGGTAACTTTGGCCGTGGTGGAAACTTTGGTGGAAGAGGAGGCTATGGTGGTGGAGGTGGTGGCAGCAGAGGTAGTTATGGAGGAGGTGATGGTGGATAAAACGGATTTGGAGGCGACGGTGGTAACGATGGTGGTGGTCCTGGTTACAGTAGTAGAGGAGGCTATGGTGGTGGTGGACCAGGATATGGAAACCAAGATGGTGGATATGGTGGCGGTGGTGGAGGATATGATGCTTACAATGAAGGAGGAAATTTTGGAGGTAACTATGGTGGTGGTGGTGGGAGCTATAATGATTTTGGAAATTATAGTGGACAACAGCAATCAAATTATGGACCCATGAAGGGGGGCAGTTTTGGTGGAAGAAGCTCGGGAAGTCCCTATGGTGGTGGTTATGGATCTGGTGGTGGAAGTGGTGGATATGGTAGCAGAAGGTTCTCAAAACTCAGAAGAAAAGGGCTACAGTTCTTAGCAGGAGAGAGAGCGAGGAGTTGTCAGGAAAGCTGCAGGTTACTTTGAGACAGTCGTCCCAAATGCATTAGAGGAACTGTAAAAACCTGCCGCAGAAGGAACGATGATCCATAGTCAGAAAAGTTACTGCAGCTTAAACAGGAAACCCTTCTTGTTCAGGACTGTCCTAGCCACAGTTTGCAAAAAGTGCAGCTATTGATTCATGCAACGGAGGGTCAATTAGATGTACATTCCTGAGGTCTTTTATCTGTTGTAGCTTTGTCTTTTTCTTTTCATTACATCAGGTATATTGCCCTGTAAATTGTGGTAGTGGTACCAGGAATAAAAAATTAAGGAATTTTAAACTTTTCAATATTTGTGTAGTTCAGTTTTTCTACATTTTAGTACAGAAACTTTAACAAAATGCAGTTTTGAAGGTGTTTCCTTGTGAGTTAACAAGTAAAGAAGATCATTGTTCATTAATATTTTGTATGAATTTTGCTAAAGTTAACTGTAAAGAAACACCTGCTGACTTGCAGTTTAAGGGGATCTATTCTCCCCATTTCCAAACCATGAAATGAATGGGCTCTGACATGTGGAGAGAATAGATATTTGTATGTTTGCAATGTGTGTTTTAGATAATAGAATTGGGTATTTAAATTAGCATATTTGTGAATTTAATAGCTTTAAGATTTACTTCAAATGAAAAATCTCAGAATTCAAAAAAAAAAAAACAAAAGAACAGAGCTGGGAGCGCGATTGGCGCTGCCTGCGGGGGAGGAGCGCCGCCGCCGCCGCGAGCTGGGAGCTCGATTGGCGCTCCCTGCGGGGGAGGAGCGCCGCCGCCGCCGCCGCCGCGAGCTGGGAGCTGCGGGGGAGGAGCGCCGCCGTCGCCGCCGCGAGCCGGGAGCTCGATTGTCGCTGCCTGCGGGGGAGGAGCGCCGCCGCCGCGAGCTGGGAGCTCGCTTGGCACTGCCTGCGGGGGAGGAGCGCCGCCGCCGCCGCCGCCGCCGCGAGCTGGATTGGCGCTGCCTGCGGGGGAGGAGCGCCGCCGCGGCCGCCGCCGCGAGCTGGGAGCTCGTTTGGCGCTGCCTGCGGGGGAGGAGCGCCGCCGCCGCCGCCGCCGCGAGCTGGGAGCTCCATTGGCGCTGCCTGCGGGGGAGGAGCGCCGCCGCCGCCGCCGCCGCCGCCGCCGCCGCCGCCGCCGCCGCGAGCTGGGAGCTCGACTGGCGCTCCCTGCGGGGGAGGAGCGCCGCCGCCGCCGCCGCCGCGAGCTGGGAGCTCGATTGGCGCTGCCTGTGGGGGAGGAGCGCCGCCGCCGTCGCCGCCGCGAGCTGGGAGCTCGCTTGGCGCTGCCTGCGGGGGAGGAGCGCCGCCGCCGCGAGCTGGGAGCTCGCTTGGCACTGCCTGCGGGGGAGGAGCGCCGCCGCCGCCGCCGCCGCCGCCGCCGCCGCCGCCGCCGCCGCCGCCGCCGCCGCGAGCTGGATTGGCGCTGCCTGCGGGGGAGGAGCGCCGCCGCCGCCGCCGCCGCGAGCTGGGAGCTCGTTTGGCGCTGCCTGCGGGGGAGGAGCGCCGCCGCCGCCGCCGCGAACTGGGAGCTCGATTGGCGCTGCCCTGCGGGGGAGGAGCGCCGCCGCCGCCGCCGCCGCCGCCGCCGCCACGAGCTGGGAGCTCGATTGGCGCTGCCTGCGGGGGAGGAGCGCCGCCGCCGCGAGCTGGGAGCTCGATTGGCGCTGCCTGCGTGGGAGGAGCGCCGCCGCCGTCGCCGCCGCGAGCTGGGAGCTCGGTTGGCGCTGCCTGCGGGGGAGGAGCGCCGCCGCCGCCGCCGCGAGCTGGGAGCTCGACTGGCGCTCCCTGCGGGGGAGGAGCGCCGCCGTCGCCGCCGCGAGCCGGGAGCTCGATTGTCGCTGCCTGCGGGGGAGGAGCGCCGCCGCCGCGAGCTGGGAGCTCGCTTGGCACTGCCTGCGGGGGAGGAGCGCCGCCGCCGCCGCCGCCGCCGCGAGCTGGATTGGCGCTGCTTGCGGGGGAGGAGCGCCGCCGCCGCCGCCGCCGCGAGCTGGGAGCTCGATTGGCGCTGCCTGCGGGGGAGGAGCGCCGCCGCCGTCGCCGCCGCGAGCTGGGAGCTCGATTGGCGCTGCCTGCGTGGGAGGAGCGCCGCCGCCGTCGCCGCCGCGAGCTGGGAGCTCGATTGGCGCTGCCTGCGTGGGAGGAGCGCCGCCGCCGTCGCCGCCGCGAGCTGGGAGCTCGATTGGCGCTGCCTGCGTGGGAGGAGCGCCGCCGCCGCCGCCGCCCCCGCCGTCGCAGTCGTCGTGAGTGAAGAAGCGCCTCGGTGACGCCTGGTGAGGGCCCTCGCCGACGCCTGGGCTTACCTGCCGCCCGGCCAGCTCCGCTCGTTTCCCGTCCCCCGCGGCCCGGCGCGGGGCAGGCCTGCCAGGGCCATGGAGGACGAGGTGGTCCGCATTGCCAAGAAGATGGACAAGATGGTGCAGAAGAAAAACGCGGTGAGCGCGGCGGGCGGCGCGGGCCGGAGGGAGGCCGGGCGGCGGGCGGGGGCCAGTCGGCCTGAGGGGGCTCCCGGCCCGCGGTGAGCGCGGCGGGTGCTGCGAGACGGCGGCGAGGCCCGCGCTCTGGGGAGGGGTTCCTGGGGAGGGGGGAGCTTCGTGTCCCGCGGCCGCGTCCCGGGCAGGGGTTCTGGGGGGCGTCCTGTCCCGCAGCTGCGTCCCGGGCAGGGGTCTGGGGGGCGTCCTGTCCCGCAGCTGCGTCCCGGGCAGGGGTTCTGGGGGGCGTCCTGTCCCGCGGCCGCGTCCCGGGGAGGGGGTCCTGGGGGGGTCCCGGGGAGGGCGTCCGGTCCCGCGGCCACCGGCGCTGGGATCCGCCCTGGGCGCCCGAGGCCCCTCGTGATTAGCGCAGCCCGGTAAACTCTATGGAGGCATCCTCCTCATTATTTTAAACGTGACGGTGGTAAAGCCTCGCTGGTTTAGCTGAAGAGTGCAGAGAGCCCTCCCTGTTTGAAAGAATTGGTTCTCTTTCCCGGGCTCATTGGCCAGCAGCGAGAAAACAACATCAAACAGAGGTTTGTGATCAGTTTTAGACATGAAACTGTTCAAGCAAAACGTGAATTTCCTGGATCTTATTTTTGAGGAAGGCTGAACATTCCCTTGATTGTCTCAACTCCCCTGCATGTTTGCTTAGCAATTAAAAAAGGTGAACTACGCCAGTGTACTTGGCAAGTTGCTAAACTTTTTGGAAAAAGTGGATCTTGTTAGGCCGCGGAGTGCGGGGAGCTGTGTTTAAGGCATTGCCGCCGACGAGGCTGTGCTGCCGGCTGGATTTGGACACATGTCGTTGCTGGTCCTCTCAGTGGTTTACAGTTGCTACCGGTGGCGTTTTCTGTCACTGATAACGTGTGCACGTGAACGTGGTCTCTTGCGGTTTGTATGAGGTGCTCCAGTTTCTGCATTTCTTTCCACCTGTGTGGGCCACTCTCAGTCCCTTGCTTCCGAGTCGTCTGTATTTTCAGCTAAACTTCTGAAATTCTAAGTCCAACGAATGTGAAGGAGAGAAGGGCTGCTCTGATTTGCACAGCACTTTGGAGTTACAAAGCGTTTGTGCAGAATTCTTTGGGGACTCACGACAGCTGTGTTGCATTCATTTTACAGAATAAGAAACTGAGTCAGACCAAGCAGTTCACCTCCTTAAATGAAGTGTGCGTTGTGGATTAAGCCAGGACCCGAGTTTTCTGCTGGGCAGCATGCAGAAGTAGTGTTAAACACCGAATTCTTAAGACTTCAGACTTGGTGTGCGCCTCTTTTCCTTTAACAGGTGCATTGCCCGGCGTGTAATTTCATACCCTGTTCATCTGTCTTTGCAATTTTGGCTTTTTAAAGGATTTCCTGTTTGTTTTCTGTTGCAGACGTTGCCGGTGCCATTTATTGTTTCTGTTGATACAGGCCTTTCATTCCTCACTGCAAGTGATGAGTTCTGTATATTTGATTGGCTGAACGTTTCTGTTATTCTGTTTAAACTGGCAAGTTTTTTTTCTTTGCCTAGAGAACCCTAGACTCCCCTAGTAGAAGCTGGCTCCTAGGGAAAAAGGCCGTTTCTTGGGTAATTTTTTTCTCGAACTCAGGCTATAAAATGTGTACCTTTTAATCATCTAGTGCACTAGGTGTTTTTGTTTGTTTCCTTTCCTTGAAATAGACGTTTCCTAGAAATGAGGAATTCCTTAGTGAGCAAGTATGGAGAAGACCAGTTTGTATTTATCTGCAGTTCTCAAATTATAAACATATAATGCGTCAGCAGGAGAATGAGGATAAGCTCCACAGATGATCCTCAAGTCTCACTTTTCTTTTCAAATCTTATATTTCTAGTAGTACAGAACTTTACCAATATAAAAACTTGCCCCCCCCGCCCCCCAAAAAAAAGAACACAACTGCAGGAAAGAACAAAGAGCACTTAAAGTGTGTGTGTGTCTAATATATACATGTACATATACCCAGGTACATACACCTTTATATTTATATGTTATTTTGTAAATAAGTGACAATAATAATGTCTTGTGGAGATGTAGAACAGAAGTATACAACGAAAGCACAAACAGCAGGAGGGGCAAATGGAGTTAAACTGTTCAACCTCCATGGGATGGTTCCATGGAGGAGGCAGAGAGGGGGATGGGATCCTCGAAGAGCTGCTGAAGACCTTGCATTTTTTGCAGATCTCTTTAGAATGCTACTTGCATATTGTGCTCTCACTGAATGCACCTGGCTGAGCTATGGCACATTAGCACGGTAAACATTTGTCAGATTTGCCCTAGTCAGAAAATTTTCTATACCTGCCATCCTGCTTGGCACTTAAAAAAAAATTTTTTTTTTTTAAGCTCTCTATGATATAGGGATGATGGGTGAAGAAGGTAGGCTGCAGGGTAATATGTAGTATGTATGATCCCATTTTGATACAGTAAACAGAAAGTATTAAATGCATGCCTGTTTGTATGAGCAGTGAGTTTGCATGGTTATCTCAAGAGGGAGGGAATGGGACGGGTAGAGAAAGAGACTGACCACAGACTATTGTTTTACTTGTTACAAGAGGCATGTGTTGCCTTCATTTCTGATTAAACTTTTTGTGTCCAGATTATTGTAGGTTTACATGCAGTTGTAAGAAATAATAGTGCGATAGCTCCTGTGTGTCCTTTACCCAGTTTTCCCCAATGGTAACATCTTACAGAATCATAGTATACTGTCACAACCTGGGTATTGCCATTGACACAGTCAAGATAGAGAACATTTCCATCCCACAGGATCTCTCCTGATGCCATTTTATAGCCACTGCTGCTCCCCCACTCCCCACCAAATCATAGTGATCTGATAGTGCAGTGGATAAAGTTGCAATTAAAGTTTTTGTGCAGATGATCAAGGGAAAATACCCCCTGGGGAAGATGGCCCATCTCCCACTCCCCCGGCCCTATCTGTCCCTGGCAACCTGTCATTTCAAGAATGTTATGTGGGACTTCCCTGGTGGCGCAGCGGTTAAGAATCTGCCTGCCATTGCAGGGGACATGGGTTTGATCCCTTGTCCGGGAAGATCCCACATGCCGCGGAGCAGCTAAGCCCATGCGCCACAACGACTGAGCCTGCGCTTTAGAGCCCGGGAGCCACAACTACTGAGCCCACGTGCCACAACTACTGAAGCCCGCGTGCCTAGAGCCCGTGCTCTGCAACAAGAGAAGCCACCGCAGCGAGAAGCCCGCACACTGCAACAAAGAGTAGCCCCCGCTCGCCGCAACTAGAGAAAGCCCACACGCAGCAACGAAGACCCAACGCAGCCAAAAATAAAATAAATTAACTAATTAATTAAAAAAAAAGAATGTTATGTGAATAAAATCATATAGTGTGTAACCTTTTTTTTTTTTTAAGTAAAAAAAATTTTTTTTTGGCTGCGCTGCCGGTTGTGCGATCTTAGTTCCCCGACCAAGGATTGAACCCAGCCCAGGTAGTGAAAGTGCTGAGTGCTAAACACTGGACCGCCAGGGAATTCCCAGTATGCAACCTTTTGGATTGGCCTTTTTCAATCAGTGTAATTCCCTGGAGAGTCATCCAAATTGCATGAATCAACAGTGCTCCTCTTTTTTAAAAAAAATATTTATTTATTTATTTATTTGGCTGTGCGGGTCTTTAGTTGCAGCATGCGGGATCTAGTTCCCTGACCAGGGATGGAACCTGGGCCCCCTGCATTGAGAGTGCAGAGTCTTAACCGCTGGAACACCAGAGAGGTCCCAGTGCCGCTTTCTTTTTAATTGCTGAGTAGTATTCCATGGTTTGGCTGTACTTCAGTTTGTTTAATCACTTGCCCATTGAAGAACATCTGAGTTTTTTTCCCATTTCCTGACTATTACTGATAGAGATGCTGTGGACATTTGTGTACCTTTTTTTGTGCGAACATGCGTTCTCTGGGATAAATGCCGTAGGGTATGTGTTGCTTTTTTTGTTTTTTTTCCGGCTACGCTGTGCCACATGTGGGATCTTGGTTCCCCAATCAGGGATCGAGCCCGTGCCCCCTGCATTGGGAGCTTGGAGTCTTAACCACTGGACTGCCAGGGAAATTCCTGTATTGCTCCCCCCGCCCCACTTGATTGATTGATTGGTTGATTGGCTGTATTGGGTCTTAGTTGCGGCACGCGGGACCTTCGTTAAGGCATGTGGGATCTTTATTGTCGTTGCGGCGCACGGGCTCTTCGTTGCAGCATGAGAGCTTCTCTCTAGTTGTGGCGTGCGGGTTTTCTCTCTCTAGTTGTGGCACGTGGGCTCTGTAGTTGTGGCGTGCAGGCTCCAGAGCGCGTGGGCTCTGTAGTTTGCTGCACGTGGGCTACCTCATTGAGGTGTGCGAGCTCAGTAGTTTGGTGCGAGGGCTTAGTTGCCCCGCGGCATGTGGGATCTTAGTTCCCCGACCGGGAATCGAACCCGCGTCCCCTGCATTGCAGGACGGATTCTTTACCACTGAACCACCAGGGAAGTCCCTGTATTGCTTTTTTAAATTCAAAAAAAAAAAAAAGGAAAAGCAATTAGAGGTGAAACAACTAATTATATGATGGCCTTTCAAAGTACATATTCAAACCCTACATTCTTGGTGTACATAAGTTATTTATGTTGATTTGTGGTGTTTAGCTCTAGCAACAAGGCAATAATAATAACGCTGTAGTTTTCCTTGTTTCTTTCAACTGATGATCTGTGTATTTATTACAAATATTAATTAACACTCACAAGCTACCAGGAGGCAAGTAATGGTTAGCGCTGGTGTGGTTAACTCCTTTATAGATAGGGAGGTTGAGGCATGGGTATTGTGGAATTTGCCATGTTGAGGCATGGGTATTGTGGAATTTGCCTAAGGTTATATAGCACTGTGTTCTGACTCAGATTCATTCAGATTTATTCCTTCCCTTTCTGTCTCCTGAATTAACGCTTTGTAATTTTGACCTAGGTGTGAGGACACGAAAAGGGTTTTTTTCTGTATCTGAGGTTTAGTGCTTGTTTTATAGAAGCAATATAGTATAGTGGTTAGAGTAGGCACTTTAGCATCTGAGTTTTGTTTTTTTCTTAAGTCTTTAATGAATTTGTTACAATATTGCTTCTGTTTTATGTTTTGCACATGCCGGAAAGGTAATAGGCCTTGGCCCCTGGGCCTGGGCTTCGTCTCTTGTGCTGTCTCCTGTCCCTGTTGCCCCCGCGCGCTGGCCCGTCCGCGCTGTGCCAGGGGGTATTGGTCGTCTCGCGGCTCAGTTCACAGTAGCTGAAAGGGACTGTGTGTGATGGTCTCATTTCTGCCCATCGTTTTCAAAGGGAGGCTCTGGCCATTGCTCCTCGGGTAAAATGCAGAGGGAGTGCTTTTTAAGATGGGACTGTCAGTGTTGGGGACACTCCTTAATTACCAAAACGGAATCCCCTTCAGTTCCTCCAGCTGTGTTGTTTTGGCACAGAAGATGTGAGTAATAGGAACTGGAGCTAAGTTGGAGTGAAAAAACGCACCGGTCCCGCCGAATTTTCCATCGAAACAGTTGATTTGTGTTGTCTGTAGGAATTCTAAAGGGCGTACCGTTGCTTCCTAACCGGAGTCATTTGAGAGATCTACCTCTGTACGTTCAAATGATTAATTTTGAGACTTTGCTCATGTGTGCAGTAAACCCTTTAATTCCCTAAGACCTTCCTTTCCTCCATCTCCTACCCCATTAAGCCCGCTTCAGTTCATCTCCTGAATTTCTTTGGAATCTGTCAGCTCTCCCTCAACACCCTAATACTGAACTTGCCTGTGTGTTGCGATTAGGTCCTAACTAGTGTCCATATATCTTGTTTCCTTCCAATCCATTCTTCACACAAAAAACCTTCAAGGCAAGTTGGAACATTGCTCATAAACATCGCTCACAAACATTGTTTTGAGAATAGAAAACACAGTGTTTGTTGGCCTTTAAGACTCTGCGTGGTCTAGAATCCTCTCTGCTTCTCTAGCCCCATCTTGTGCCACTTGTGCCCTCACTTTCTATGCTTCAGATACACTGAATTAACCTTAGTTCTCACTCATCTGACAGAAGTCAGTTCAGATATTATTTTTCACTGTGATCCCTAGCATTAAGCAAGTTGATTATCACGTTTTGTATGAGGACTAAAACTAAACTGGGAAGTGGAAGAATTGAGTTTAAACTGTTTCAGTCAACACGCATGTATTAATGATACCTACATATTGAACACCGGGCTAGGTTTCATGAGGGATACAGAAGTTCTGGCCATCTCTGGTTTTGGATATCCCTTATTTGTTGAGACCTTTGCGTTGTTTGGTTGCCTTTTGTCTGTTTTCAAGATGGGAAAACAGGAACGAGGGAAGTATAGGTTATTACTAGGTGGGGTTGAACAAGTGGAGCAGCAAACTGCAAGGCAGAAAGAAGAGGGACGTACTATAGAGGGATATGATTTCCATTCTCAAGGCGCCTGCATCCTGTGCAGGGAGACAGCCTAACATAAAATGTGCCTAACAACAAATATATTGACTTCTTACTAAAAATCTGCAGTTCATATAACCAAGGGGTTTATAACTTCTCCTTTAAAAGTGATATTCCTGGGACTTCCCTGGTGGTCCAGTGGTGAAGACTCTGCGCTTCCAATGCAGCAGGCGTGGGTTCAATTCCTGGTTGGGGAGCTAAGATCCCACATGCTGCGCAGCCAAAGAAATTTTTTTCAAAAGTTATACTCCTGTATTATTGAATTTAGTGGTTTAGATTTTGTTTTAATGTTAAGAAGATTTCAGTTTATTTACCAGGAACAAACAAAACATAATGTAAAAATAGTTTCCCAGAAACGATTTCCATCATTCTCTTCTTCCCTTTCTCCCGCAGACTGGTGTTTCATCTTTACAAGCTCTCTGTCTTTCCATAGGAAAGCTGTCTGGCTTGGAGGTTGCAATCCCAGGGAATTTTTCATCAGCGGGGAAGTCTCCATCACTACAGAGGGATCAAGGGAGAAGTCAGTCCCTGGTAAGTGAGATGCTCCCCCTAAACACCAACACAGCAGTCGTGTACCTTTTAAGGGGTTCAAGGGCAAGATGGGCTAGGCATTTCTACTAACTCTTCTTAAGGACCATGGACAGTGCCGTAAGCTACGAGGTAAGCGGTGACTGTTGTAATTCTTACTGGTGATCATTTCCTGTCACTGATTCTCGGCTTTCTTTGTATTTCATAGGACTGTTGTCAGTCCAATAGAAAATGAGTCTTATTTTTAAAAAACTGAAATGTTTTACAAAGCCTAGCATTCTCATATAGAGTCCTTTCAATTCTCCCCACTTTCCCAAGAGGCTATGAACGCTTCACACCATGAACTAGGAGAGGGGGTAGAGCCCTTTCTGATGAAATACATCAACAAAGACAGAGTCTTAGCCTGCTTGCTCTCTGGACAGGATCTCGGACTACAAGGTCTTCAATCCTGGTATAAATGAAGGAAGTGAGGACAGTTCAACTGGCACTCTCATAACAAGAGTTGTGAAACACCTTCCAAAGAGACTATAGCAGTAGATGAGGGAAGGGAGTGCTACAGTGTGGTAGTACAGGGGGAATGATCGGCTACAGCAGTGAAAAATGTGGTACCTATTGGTGTGCTCTCGGGGTTCTTGTACATGTAGCATAGATGACCTTTACAGTGGCCCTCTCACCTTCCCACCTGCATTAGGTGTTCTTTTTTTTTTAAATTTATGTTTATTTATTTATTTATTGTTTGAACTTATTTATTCTATGTGTTTATTTTTTTGGCTGCACTGGGTCTTCATTGCTGTGCACGGGCTTTCTCTAGTTGGCGGCTAGCGGGGGCTACTCTTGGTTGCGGTGTGCGGGCGTCTCATCGCGGTGGCGTCTATTGTTGCGGAGCATGCGCTCTAGGCGCGTGGGCTTCGGTAGTTGCGGCTCACGGGCTCTAGAATGCAGGCTCAGTAGTTGTGGCACATGGGCTTAGTTGCTCCACGGCATGTGGGATCTTCGCAGACCAGGGCTCGAACCCGTGTCCCCCGCATTGCATTGGCAGGTGGATTCTTAACCACTGCGCCACCAGGGAAGCCCTATTCTGTATACTTTTAAAATATTTTTTAAAATTTTACTTCTGAATCCACAGAGTTAAAAATCTTTTATTATTAAACCAAATAATATTTCTCTTTTAAAGGAGTCCTTTCTACCAAGTACCTGTATGTAAAGGTAAGACCGTGAACTGTGGGCTCTATGTAGACCGATCCATTTGATGTCAGAAGAGGTATAAAATACACTTTCACAGTTGGATTTCCTCTCCTGTGCTCTGCCACCAACATGAAAACAGCATACCCAGAGTAGCCTGGGTTTCAGTACAAGGCATGTGGAACAGACCCAAACCGTTTTTGCATCCTGATGCCAAACTCCAACTGACTCATAAGCCCATGAGTGAGGAAAGCAAATGTCTGTTGTTACGAAGCACTGAGATTTTCGAGGTTCTTATACAGTATCACGGTGGCAATAGGTAACTGACACATTAAAGGTGTTCTGTGTGATATTGATTAGACTATACATTTGGGGGGCATAATTTTATATCACAATAAAAATGTATAAGATATATAACCATCTCGGGTTTCCCTGATAGCGCAGTGGTTAAGAATCCGCCTGCCAATGCAGGGGACACGGGTGCCAGCCCTGGTCCGGGAAGATCCCCCATGCCGCGGAGCAACTAAGCCCATGTGCCACAACTACTGAGCCTGCGCTCTAGAGCCCGCGAGCCACAACTACTGAGCCCATGCACCGAAGCCCACGCGCCTAGAGCCCGTGCTCCACCACAAGAGAAGCCACCGCAATGAGAAGCCCGTGCACCGCAACGAAGAGTAGCCCCCGCTCGCCGCAACTAGAGAAAGGCTGCACGCAGCGATGAAGACCCAACACAGCCAAAAATAAAATAAATAAAAGTAAAAAAAAAAAAAAGAAAAGAAATATAACCATTTCAACATATAAATGTATTTATTCAAATTAAATTCAGTGCAATTTACATGTGGAACTAAGCAATTTTCTTTATACATTTAGGCATATTCCATTTATACCTACAGACAGATAAACTTTTTGCACAAGTAGGAAAACTTAAAATATATTTTGAATAGATTTGTACAAACTGTTGAATACTTTAAAATTAGTAATTGAAAGTTCCCACCCTCATTTGGAGGTAGAATGGGAACTTAACTTTCCAGTTACTGGTCTGAAAAAGAAAATAACTTGCTATAATTTTGAATGTTATATAGTATAAGCACTATAAAAATATCACTGTCATGATAGCATAGGAACACTCTAAATGTAGACCTTATGGTAGAAATTGCTAGCTGTTCACCAAAACTCATTTCTTCTTCATCCTGGAAAGCACAGCTAAACTATTCCTAGTCAGTGGAAAGTGATGTGGGCCACACCTAGGCCTAGCCCATAAAAGCCTCCCAACATGTGCTCCTCCATGCTTTTCGTCCCTTCCAGTTGACTATGATGATGAATCCAAGGTTCCATGTTTTAAAGAAAGCAGAGTCACAGTCAACCTGGGTCCCTGCTCAACGTTTCTTGAGCAAGAAATAGACTGGTATTGTGTTTGCTATCTGTTCACTGTATCATGCAAAACAATAGTAAAAGAAACAATGCCAAATAGTTATCTACCTCCCTAAAATTGAACCTCTATAGTTTTTATGTTTTCATGAACTACTTGCATTCTTATGACAAGTATTATGAGTTGAAAATACGTCAGCCACAAGTAGCATGAGTTTCACATAGGTTGTTAACTTCACTAGAAATTGAAGTAAAAACATAATAAATTATATTCTCTTCATAGCTATGTAAATAAAAGATGTTTTAATCATGTACAACCTAATGCTTAAAATTAAAATTAGGTTTTCTAACTAGAAAGACCCAATCAAGAAATTTCTTAGTTAATGACACACAAAAGTTGGTAATGTGACCTAAAATTCTCTTACCATCTGTGCCATGAAGAACAGTAATCTGTTGGACTGAAGATGATGAAGCAAACTTGACAGGAACTTTGCCCAACTTCTGTGTACTGAGGTCTGGAATATCATGTCCACGATCTTCAGCATTAACAAAAATCTCAGATG
The DNA here is from genome assembly GCF_965194805.1 of Balaenoptera borealis. Taxonomy (NCBI): domain Eukaryota; kingdom Metazoa; phylum Chordata; class Mammalia; order Artiodactyla; family Balaenopteridae; genus Balaenoptera; species Balaenoptera borealis. Next base: position 37,806 of record NW_028122990.1, read on the forward strand.
AAAACATGGTTTTTCCTGGACTCTCTGTTGTTATCTGAGTGACTGCATCAGATGATAATTTTCCAGAGAAGGGAGAAAACGGGGTCTTAATCTCCTTTGGTGATCTGAACAAAAAAGAGAAAGCACACAGCAGGTCATATCCTTGGCTTATCAAATACTGTAATTTCTTTCCAAATGTGGCTTCAATATTTTTTGGAGACACATCCAACTCAAATGGTTAAGTTATTTCTGCAGTACCCTGTGCTTTTTTACATACTTATTACAGGGTGATCATGCATGAGTTTACTTTTACTTATTTTAAAATCTACTTTTATTTTGGATTTAGAATGCTATTATATAAGGAAAGGGTACTTTTCAGTTGAAGTGGAAAGATATCCATTAAAAAATAATTACTGGAAGTCCACTATAAATTAGGGGACTATGCTAAACGCATAGAGTGTACAAAAATAAAAAAGAAACAGAGCCTTTCCTCAAAAAGTTTATATGTCAGTGGGGGAACCAGAGGTTTTTAAGGTTGTAATTATGTATATAGATTATAAAGAATCCATATTAAAACATAATGGAGTAAATAAATGAGTGTATAAATAAATAAATAATAGGAGGGAGGGAGAAGACAAATCTTGCCAACAGAAGAATTCCATATGTAGGTAACCTCCCCCCCGCCCCCCCCCGGCATCCATCTCCTCCCCAAGGAGGTGGAGGTGAAGCTTAATCTTCCCCTTAAGTCCAGTCCTGGGCTGGCCTTAATGATTGAATTCCAGAGACAGTATAAAATGGGAGAAAAAGTAACTTTACAGTGGAGAAACCAAGCAAACACCATGTTATGCAAGTGATGATGTTTCACATCACCAGTGATGTCACGGAGACACTACATACTCTCTGTTATGATGTGATGAGACGGTTACTTCGCTTCTGCGGTATTCTTTGTCAAAACCTATAACTCCAGTCGAATCATGAGAAAAACATCAGCCAAACCCAGACTGAGAACAATTCTACAAAATATCAGACAAATATTCCTCAAGACTGTCAAAATCATGAAAAACAAGGAAGGAATGAGGAACTGTCATAGACCAGAGAAGACTAAGGAGACATGACAACTAACTAAGTGGAATGTGATATACTGGATTGGGTCCTAGAACAGAAAAAGGTCATTAACAGGAAAACTGGTGAAATCCAAAAAAAGTCTTAAGTTTAGTTAATAGTAATGTATAAATGTTGGCTTTTTAATTTTGAAAAATATACTATGGTAGTATAAGATGTTAGCAATAGGAAAAACTGGGAGAGAGGTAAAGGGAACTCTGTTTGTATCTTTTCTGCAGATTTGAAATTATTTGAAAATGAAAAAGGTCATTTTTAAAAAATGGAGTAATACTGTATTGTATTATATCACAGAAGAAGAAGACCTTTTAAAAGGTCTTTTAAATCTCTACCCTCTATATACTATTCACTAATTAAAAGGACAATTATGAGAAAAGAAAATAGGCCCATCTCCCTTATGTATACAGAAGCAAAAATCATACACAAAATGTTAGACAATCAAATGTAGAGTGTGTGAGTGAGTGAATGTGTGTGTGTGTGTGTGTGTGTGTGTGTGTGTGTGTGAATTCCTACCAAGTTGTTTTACTCCAGAAATGCAAGGTGAGTTAACATTCAAATATCAATAAATGTCATGCACCACATCCATAAAATAAAGGAGAAAATGTATATGATCATATCAGTATAGTCAGATAAAGCATTTGATAAAATTCAATAATTATGTATGATTAAAAACTCATAGCAAAGGGAAACTACAAAAAACTTTAGAGCCACCATCCTATTTATAGTGAAATGTGGAGAACGTCCACTGTAAGATTAGGAACAAAATAAGAATGCCAACTCTTACCTTTTCTATTCAACCTATTAGTAAAAGTATTAAATGGCATTAGCAGTAAGGCAGGAAAAAGAAATCAGAAATATAAGGCTAAGAAAGGAAGAAATCATACTGTCACTTTCCATAGTTGATATAATTAAGGATACAGAAAATCCAAAACCATCTACAGATAACTTATTAGAATATCAGTTAGTTTTTAGAAGAGTTGCCAGATAAGAGACCAAACATTAAAAAATTCCACTAACATTTTTCTGTGTCTGAAAAGTTATAAAATTAAAAACTAAAAAATATGCCATCTACATTATCATCAAAACATCATATACCTAATAATAAGTGTAATAAAAAATGTAAGAACCCTATTAGAATAGAAAACTATTGATATATCATAGAGAGAAATTAAAGGTGATCTAAATAGGATTTCTGCTTTGAGGCAGGATGTATAGGCATACCTCACTTTATTGCACTTCACTTTATTGTACCTTGCAGATAATGCTTTTTTTTTTTTTTTTTTTTTTTTTTTTTTTTTTACAAATTGAAGGTTTGTGGCAACCCTGTGTCAAGCAGCTCTACTGGTGGTGCCATTTTTCCAACAGCATTTGCTCACTTCGTGTCTCTATGTCATGTTTTGGTAAGTCTCACAATATTTCAAACTTTTTCACTATTATACTTGTTACATGATCTGTGATCAGTGATCTTTGATGTTACTATTGCAAAAAGATTACAGCTTGCTGAAGGCTCAGATGATGGGTAGCATTCTTAAAGTCTACTTTCAAATTAAGATATGTACTTTTTTTAGACATAATGCTATTGCACACTTAATAGACTACAGTATAGCATAAACATAACTTGTACATGCACTGGGAAACCAAACAACTCGTGTGACTTGCTTTCTTATGATATTCTCCTTATTGTGGTGTCTGGGACCAAAGCCATATCTCCATAATAATATGCCTGCACTAGGTAGGCACAGGCCATCACTCCTGCTGCAACGAGCAAACAAACTTGAATAAAAGATCATCGAGCTAAGGAAGCAATCAAGAAACAATATCAACTAATATGCTAGAGAGGGACATTTAGAGATTTGGAGCAGGGGTTTGGTGTAGGGAGACATACTCCACTGGAAAAGAGAAATCACCATATCTTTTGATGAACTCATTTGCTGGCATGATGGAGTGAAATCTAGCAGAATGTCAAGCCGATTTCCCCCACAGGACATTTCCTTAGTGTCAGGGTGGTATAGGATGATGGGGGACTGAGCCAAGAAAGCAGAGTGAAATTTCCTGCACAGTCATGGCACTAACAAACCAAATCCCGCTAGATAAAGGGGCCTGTGACAATCATTAGGTCTCCTCTTCAAGACATTTGCCAGTTTTTGAACCTATATAAAGCAGGAAGCTAAATACCTAATGCCTGAGGGAGAGAACTTTCCAAAGTGAGGAATTAGAGACCTACCAGACTCACAGTAAAAACCCAGAAGTGCCATCCCCAAGAAGGGGGCTGAGTCAGAAAAAGTGAAGTCATCTGCAATGTTTCAGTGTTTATGAGACAAATTTTCACTGAGAAAGTGTAACGGCAACAAATACATAGCTGGTCTCTCCTTACATTTGCCATACTCTGAAGCTGTGAGAACTGAGAGCCTAAAGAGCTGAATTCAAACATCTGAAAGACTGAAGTCAATAACTGACTGTATTTATTGAAGAATCAAAGACCTGTCAGGCTCACAGCAAAAATCCAGGGAGGCCACAAATTAGGAAAAATCATAGGTAGGATGAGACAACTAAAGCTCCAACCCAGTTCTGACCTAGTAAAATTCCTGAAATGACTGAAATGATCAGCCACTCTGATTAACAGAGAAAAGGGTAAATCTTCTCTGGTGCAAAGTAATAGCATCTTCAGTCTCTATGAATTTTTTATTCACCACGTCCAGCACACAATCAAAAATTATGAAATTCCTGAAGCAGGAAAAAGTGACTAAAACTTAAGACAAAAAAAAAAACAAAAAAAAAAAACCAAGAAAAATTGATTTAGAGGGAATTCAGATTCTGGAGTTAGCACAGAACTTTAAAATGACTATATTGAGAGTAAAAGATGGGGATTAATAGATTAAAATATGGAGAATCTCAACAGAAAATTGGAATCAATTTTAAAAAATCAAATACAGATAAATGAAAAATAAGAAAACTGATCCCCAGCAGACCTTAGGGAATACTAGAAGAAATTTTTTTGGGCTGAAGTAAAATGGCCCAACATAGAACAGAGCTGGGCTCTCGGTCCCATATTGAACTCGAGTTGGAAGAGGCGAGTCCGGTCTCAAAACGGAGGTAAAACCGCCGCCCGGTCGCCCCCAGCCCGACTCCGGCCGCCGCCGCCGCCGGGGGGAGGAGGGCCATGATCCAAAGGAACCAGAACAGTTGAGAAAACTGTTTATTGGTGGTCTGAGCTTTGAAACTACAGACGATAGCTTAAGAGAACATTTTGAGAAATGGGGCACACTTACAGATTGTGTGGTGATGAGAGACCCCCAGACAAACCGTTCCAGGGGCTTTGGTTTTGTGACTTACTCTTGGGTTGAAGAGGTGGATGCAGCAATGTGTGCTCGACCACACAAGGTTGATGGGCGTGTAGTGGAACCAAAGAGAGCTGTTTCTAGAGAGGATTCTGTAAAGCCTGGTGCCCGTCTAACAGTGAAGAAAATTTTTGTTGGTGGTATTAAAGAAGATACAGAAGAATGTAATTCGAGAGACTACTTTGAAAAGTATGGCAAGATTGAAACCATAGGAGTTATGGAAGACAGGCAGAGTGGAAAAAAGAGAGGATTTGCTTTTGTAACTTTTGATGATCATGATACAGTTGATAAAATTGTTGTTCAGAAATACCACACTATTAATGGGCATAATTGTAAGTGAAAAAGGCCCTTTCTAAACAAGAAATGCAATCTGCTGGATCACAGAGAGGTCGTGGAGGTGGATCTGGCAACTTTATGGGTCGTGGAGGAAACTTTGGAGGTGGTGGAGGTAACTTTGGCCGTGGTGGAAACTTTGGTGGAAGAGGAGGCTATGGTGGTGGAGGTGGTGGCAGCAGAGGTAGTTATGGAGGAGGTGATGGTGGATAAAACGGATTTGGAGGCGACGGTGGTAACGATGGTGGTGGTCCTGGTTACAGTAGTAGAGGAGGCTATGGTGGTGGTGGACCAGGATATGGAAACCAAGATGGTGGATATGGTGGCGGTGGTGGAGGATATGATGCTTACAATGAAGGAGGAAATTTTGGAGGTAACTATGGTGGTGGTGGTGGGAGCTATAATGATTTTGGAAATTATAGTGGACAACAGCAATCAAATTATGGACCCATGAAGGGGGGCAGTTTTGGTGGAAGAAGCTCGGGAAGTCCCTATGGTGGTGGTTATGGATCTGGTGGTGGAAGTGGTGGATATGGTAGCAGAAGGTTCTCAAAACTCAGAAGAAAAGGGCTACAGTTCTTAGCAGGAGAGAGAGCGAGGAGTTGTCAGGAAAGCTGCAGGTTACTTTGAGACAGTCGTCCCAAATGCATTAGAGGAACTGTAAAAACCTGCCGCAGAAGGAACGATGATCCATAGTCAGAAAAGTTACTGCAGCTTAAACAGGAAACCCTTCTTGTTCAGGACTGTCCTAGCCACAGTTTGCAAAAAGTGCAGCTATTGATTCATGCAACGGAGGGTCAATTAGATGTACATTCCTGAGGTCTTTTATCTGTTGTAGCTTTGTCTTTTTCTTTTCATTACATCAGGTATATTGCCCTGTAAATTGTGGTAGTGGTACCAGGAATAAAAAATTAAGGAATTTTAAACTTTTCAATATTTGTGTAGTTCAGTTTTTCTACATTTTAGTACAGAAACTTTAACAAAATGCAGTTTTGAAGGTGTTTCCTTGTGAGTTAACAAGTAAAGAAGATCATTGTTCATTAATATTTTGTATGAATTTTGCTAAAGTTAACTGTAAAGAAACACCTGCTGACTTGCAGTTTAAGGGGATCTATTCTCCCCATTTCCAAACCATGAAATGAATGGGCTCTGACATGTGGAGAGAATAGATATTTGTATGTTTGCAATGTGTGTTTTAGATAATAGAATTGGGTATTTAAATTAGCATATTTGTGAATTTAATAGCTTTAAGATTTACTTCAAATGAAAAATCTCAGAATTCAAAAAAAAAAAAACAAAAGAACAGAGCTGGGAGCGCGATTGGCGCTGCCTGCGGGGGAGGAGCGCCGCCGCCGCCGCGAGCTGGGAGCTCGATTGGCGCTCCCTGCGGGGGAGGAGCGCCGCCGCCGCCGCCGCCGCGAGCTGGGAGCTCGACTGGCGCTCCCTGCGGGGGAGGAGCGCCGCCGTCGCCGCCGCGAGCCGGGAGCTCGATTGTCGCTGCCTGCGGGGGAGGAGCGCCGCCGCCGCGAGCTGGGAGCTCGCTTGGCACTGCCTGCGGGGGAGGAGCGCCGCCGCCGCCGCCGCCGCCGCGAGCTGGATTGGCGCTGCCTGCGGGGGAGGAGCGCCGCCGCGGCCGCCGCCGCGAGCTGGGAGCTCGTTTGGCGCTGCCTGCGGGGGAGGAGCGCCGCCGCCGCCGCCGCCGCGAGCTGGGAGCTCCATTGGCGCTGCCTGCGGGGGAGGAGCGCCGCCGCCGCCGCCGCCGCCGCCGCCGCCGCCGCCGCCGCGAGCTGGGAGCTCGACTGGCGCTCCCTGCGGGGGAGGAGCGCCGCCGCCGCCGCCGCCGCGAGCTGGGAGCTCGATTGGCGCTGCCTGTGGGGGAGGAGCGCCGCCGCCGTCGCCGCCGCGAGCTGGGAGCTCGCTTGGCGCTGCCTGCGGGGGAGGAGCGCCGCCGCCGCGAGCTGGGAGCTCGCTTGGCACTGCCTGCGGGGGAGGAGCGCCGCCGCCGCCGCCGCCGCCGCCGCGAGCTGGATTGGCGCTGCCTGCGGGGGAGGAGCGCCGCCGCCGCCGCCGCCGCGAGCTGGGAGCTCGTTTGGCGCTGCCTGCGGGGGAGGAGCGCCGCCGCCGCCGCCGCGAACTGGGAGCTCGATTGGCGCTGCCCTGCGGGGGAGGAGCGCCGCCGCCGCCGCCGCCGCCGCCGCCGCCGCCACGAGCTGGGAGCTCGATTGGCGCTGCCTGCGGGGGAGGAGCGCCGCCGCCGCGAGCTGGGAGCTCGATTGGCGCTGCCTGCGTGGGAGGAGCGCCGCCGCCGTCGCCGCCGCGAGCTGGGAGCTCGGTTGGCGCTGCCTGCGGGGGAGGAGCGCCGCCGCCGCCGCCGCGAGCTGGGAGCTCGACTGGCGCTCCCTGCGGGGGAGGAGCGCCGCCGTCGCCGCCGCGAGCCGGGAGCTCGATTGTCGCTGCCTGCGGGGGAGGAGCGCCGCCGCCGCGAGCTGGGAGCTCGCTTGGCACTGCCTGCGGGGGAGGAGCGCCGCCGCCGCCGCCGCCGCCGCGAGCTGGATTGGCGCTGCTTGCGGGGGAGGAGCGCCGCCGCCGCCGCCGCCGCGAGCTGGGAGCTCGATTGGCGCTGCCTGCGGGGGAGGAGCGCCGCCGCCGTCGCCGCCGCGAGCTGGGAGCTCGATTGGCGCTGCCTGCGTGGGAGGAGCGCCGCCGCCGTCGCCGCCGCGAGCTGGGAGCTCGATTGGCGCTGCCTGCGTGGGAGGAGCGCCGCCGCCGTCGCCGCCGCGAGCTGGGAGCTCGATTGGCGCTGCCTGCGTGGGAGGAGCGCCGCCGCCGCCGCCGCCCCCGCCGTCGCAGTCGTCGTGAGTGAAGAAGCGCCTCGGTGACGCCTGGTGAGGGCCCTCGCCGACGCCTGGGCTTACCTGCCGCCCGGCCAGCTCCGCTCGTTTCCCGTCCCCCGCGGCCCGGCGCGGGGCAGGCCTGCCAGGGCCATGGAGGACGAGGTGGTCCGCATTGCCAAGAAGATGGACAAGATGGTGCAGAAGAAAAACGCGGTGAGCGCGGCGGGCGGCGCGGGCCGGAGGGAGGCCGGGCGGCGGGCGGGGGCCAGTCGGCCTGAGGGGGCTCCCGGCCCGCGGTGAGCGCGGCGGGTGCTGCGAGACGGCGGCGAGGCCCGCGCTCTGGGGAGGGGTTCCTGGGGAGGGGGGAGCTTCGTGTCCCGCGGCCGCGTCCCGGGCAGGGGTTCTGGGGGGCGTCCTGTCCCGCAGCTGCGTCCCGGGCAGGGGTCTGGGGGGCGTCCTGTCCCGCAGCTGCGTCCCGGGCAGGGGTTCTGGGGGGCGTCCTGTCCCGCGGCCGCGTCCCGGGGAGGGGGTCCTGGGGGGGTCCCGGGGAGGGCGTCCGGTCCCGCGGCCACCGGCGCTGGGATCCGCCCTGGGCGCCCGAGGCCCCTCGTGATTAGCGCAGCCCGGTAAACTCTATGGAGGCATCCTCCTCATTATTTTAAACGTGACGGTGGTAAAGCCTCGCTGGTTTAGCTGAAGAGTGCAGAGAGCCCTCCCTGTTTGAAAGAATTGGTTCTCTTTCCCGGGCTCATTGGCCAGCAGCGAGAAAACAACATCAAACAGAGGTTTGTGATCAGTTTTAGACATGAAACTGTTCAAGCAAAACGTGAATTTCCTGGATCTTATTTTTGAGGAAGGCTGAACATTCCCTTGATTGTCTCAACTCCCCTGCATGTTTGCTTAGCAATTAAAAAAGGTGAACTACGCCAGTGTACTTGGCAAGTTGCTAAACTTTTTGGAAAAAGTGGATCTTGTTAGGCCGCGGAGTGCGGGGAGCTGTGTTTAAGGCATTGCCGCCGACGAGGCTGTGCTGCCGGCTGGATTTGGACACATGTCGTTGCTGGTCCTCTCAGTGGTTTACAGTTGCTACCGGTGGCGTTTTCTGTCACTGATAACGTGTGCACGTGAACGTGGTCTCTTGCGGTTTGTATGAGGTGCTCCAGTTTCTGCATTTCTTTCCACCTGTGTGGGCCACTCTCAGTCCCTTGCTTCCGAGTCGTCTGTATTTTCAGCTAAACTTCTGAAATTCTAAGTCCAACGAATGTGAAGGAGAGAAGGGCTGCTCTGATTTGCACAGCACTTTGGAGTTACAAAGCGTTTGTGCAGAATTCTTTGGGGACTCACGACAGCTGTGTTGCATTCATTTTACAGAATAAGAAACTGAGTCAGACCAAGCAGTTCACCTCCTTAAATGAAGTGTGCGTTGTGGATTAAGCCAGGACCCGAGTTTTCTGCTGGGCAGCATGCAGAAGTAGTGTTAAACACCGAATTCTTAAGACTTCAGACTTGGTGTGCGCCTCTTTTCCTTTAACAGGTGCATTGCCCGGCGTGTAATTTCATACCCTGTTCATCTGTCTTTGCAATTTTGGCTTTTTAAAGGATTTCCTGTTTGTTTTCTGTTGCAGACGTTGCCGGTGCCATTTATTGTTTCTGTTGATACAGGCCTTTCATTCCTCACTGCAAGTGATGAGTTCTGTATATTTGATTGGCTGAACGTTTCTGTTATTCTGTTTAAACTGGCAAGTTTTTTTTCTTTGCCTAGAGAACCCTAGACTCCCCTAGTAGAAGCTGGCTCCTAGGGAAAAAGGCCGTTTCTTGGGTAATTTTTTTCTCGAACTCAGGCTATAAAATGTGTACCTTTTAATCATCTAGTGCACTAGGTGTTTTTGTTTGTTTCCTTTCCTTGAAATAGACGTTTCCTAGAAATGAGGAATTCCTTAGTGAGCAAGTATGGAGAAGACCAGTTTGTATTTATCTGCAGTTCTCAAATTATAAACACATAATGCGTCAGCAGGAGAATGAGGATAAGCTCCACAGATGATCCTCAAGTCTCACTTTTCTTTTCAAATCTTATATTTCTAGTAGTACAGAACTTTACCAATATAAAAACTTGCCCCCCCCGCCCCCCAAAAAAAAGAACACAACTGCAGGAAAGAACAAAGAGCACTTAAAGTGTGTGTGTGTCTAATATATACATGTACATATACCCAGGTACATACACCTTTATATTTATATGTTATTTTGTAAATAAGTGACAATAATAATGTCTTGTGGAGATGTAGAACAGAAGTATACAACGAAAGCACAAACAGCAGGAGGGGCAAATGGAGTTAAACTGTTCAACCTCCATGGGATGGTTCCATGGAGGAGGCAGAGAGGGGGATGGGATCCTCGAAGAGCTGCTGAAGACCTTGCATTTTTTGCAGATCTCTTTAGAATGCTACTTGCATATTGTGCTCTCACTGAATGCACCTGGCTGAGCTATGGCACATTAGCACGGTAAACATTTGTCAGATTTGCCCTAGTCAGAAAATTTTCTATACCTGCCATCCTGCTTGGCACTTAAAAAAAAATTTTTTTTTTTTAAGCTCTCTATGATATAGGGATGATGGGTGAAGAAGGTAGGCTGCAGGGTAATATGTAGTATGTATGATCCCATTTTGATACAGTAAACAGAAAGTATTAAATGCATGCCTGTTTGTATGAGCAGTGAGTTTGCATGGTTATCTCAAGAGGGAGGGAATGGGACGGGTAGAGAAAGAGACTGACCACAGACTATTGTTTTACTTGTTACAAGAGGCATGTGTTGCCTTCATTTCTGATTAAACTTTTTGTGTCCAGATTATTGTAGGTTTACATGCAGTTGTAAGAAATAATAGTGCGATAGCTCCTGTGTGTCCTTTACCCAGTTTTCCCCAATGGTAACATCTTACAGAATCATAGTATACTGTCACAACCTGGGTATTGCCATTGACACAGTCAAGATAGAGAACATTTCCATCCCACAGGATCTCTCCTGATGCCATTTTATAGCCACTGCTGCTCCCCCACTCCCCACCAAATCATAGTGATCTGATAGTGCAGTGGATAAAGTTGCAATTAAAGTTTTTGTGCAGATGATCAAGGGAAAATACCCCCTGGGGAAGATGGCCCATCTCCCACTCCCCCGGCCCTATCTGTCCCTGGCAACCTGTCATTTCAAGAATGTTATGTGGGACTTCCCTGGTGGCGCAGCGGTTAAGAATCTGCCTGCCATTGCAGGGGACATGGGTTTGATCCCTTGTCCGGGAAGATCCCACATGCCGCGGAGCAGCTAAGCCCATGCGCCACAACGACTGAGCCTGCGCTTTAGAGCCCGGGAGCCACAACTACTGAGCCCACGTGCCACAACTACTGAAGCCCGCGTGCCTAGAGCCCGTGCTCTGCAACAAGAGAAGCCACCGCAGCGAGAAGCCCGCACACTGCAACAAAGAGTAGCCCCCGCTCGCCGCAACTAGAGAAAGCCCACACGCAGCAACGAAGACCCAACGCAGCCAAAAATAAAATAAATTAACTAATTAATTAAAAAAAAAAGAATGTTATGTGAATAAAATCATATAGTGTGTAACCTTTTTTTTTTTTTAAGTAAAAAAAATTTTTTTTTGGCTGCGCTGCCGGTTGTGCGATCTTAGTTCCCCGACCAAGGATTGAACCCAGCCCAGGTAGTGAAAGTGCTGAGTGCTAAACACTGGACCGCCAGGGAATTCCCAGTATGCAACCTTTTGGATTGGCCTTTTTCAATCAGTGTAATTCCCTGGAGAGTCATCCAAATTGCATGAATCAACAGTGCTCCTCTTTTTTAAAAAAAATATTTATTTATTTATTTATTTGGCTGTGCGGGTCTTTAGTTGCAGCATGCGGGATCTAGTTCCCTGACCAGGGATGGAACCTGGGCCCCCTGCATTGAGAGTGCAGAGTCTTAACCGCTGGAACACCAGAGAGGTCCCAGTGCCGCTTTCTTTTTAATTGCTGAGTAGTATTCCATGGTTTGGCTGTACTTCAGTTTGTTTAATCACTTGCCCATTGAAGAACATCTGAGTTTTTTTTCCCATTTCCTGACTATTACTGATAGAGATGCTGTGGACATTTGTGTACCTTTTTTTGTGCGAACATGCGTTCTCTGGGATAAATGCCGTAGGGTATGTGTTGCTTTTTTTGTTTTTTTTTCGGCTACGCTGTGCCACATGTGGGATCTTGGTTCCCCAATCAGGGATCGAGCCCGTGCCCCCTGCATTGGGAGCTTGGAGTCTTAACCACTGGACTGCCAGGGAAATTCCTGTATTGCTCCCCCCGCCCCACTTGATTGATTGATTGGTTGATTGGCTGTATTGGGTCTTAGTTGCGGCACGCGGGACCTTCGTTAAGGCATGTGGGATCTTTATTGTCGTTGCGGCGCACGGGCTCTTCGTTGCAGCATGAGAGCTTCTCTCTAGTTGTGGCGTGCGGGTTTTCTCTCTCTAGTTGTGGCACGTGGGCTCTGTAGTTGTGGCGTGCAGGCTCCAGAGCGCGTGGGCTCTGTAGTTTGCTGCACGTGGGCTACCTCATTGAGGTGTGCGAGCTCAGTAGTTTGGTGCGAGGGCTTAGTTGCCCCGCGGCATGTGGGATCTTAGTTCCCCGACCGGGAATCGAACCCGCGTCCCCTGCATTGCAGGACGGATTCTTTACCACTGAACCACCAGGGAAGTCCCTGTATTGCTTTTTTAAATTCAAAAAAAAAAAAAAGGAAAAGCAATTAGAGGTGAAACAACTAATTATATGATGGCCTTTCAAAGTACATATTCAAACCCTACATTCTTGGTGTACATAAGTTATTTATGTTGATTTGTGGTGTTTAGCTCTAGCAACAAGGCAATAATAATAACGCTGTAGTTTTCCTTGTTTCTTTCAACTGATGATCTGTGTATTTATTACAAATATTAATTAACACTCACAAGCTACCAGGAGGCAAGTAATGGTTAGCGCTGGTGTGGTTAACTCCTTTATAGATAGGGAGGTTGAGGCATGGGTATTGTGGAATTTGCCATGTTGAGGCATGGGTATTGTGGAATTTGCCTAAGGTTATATAGCACTGTGTTCTGACTCAGATTCATTCAGATTTATTCCTTCCCTTTCTGTCTCCTGAATTAACGCTTTGTAATTTTGACCTAGGTGTGAGGACACGAAAAGGGTTTTTTTCTGTATCTGAGGTTTAGTGCTTGTTTTATAGAAGCAATATAGTATAGTGGTTAGAGTAGGCACTTTAGCATCTGAGTTTTGTTTTTTTCTTAAGTCTTTAATGAATTTGTTACAATATTGCTTCTGTTTTATGTTTTGCACATGCCGGAAAGGTAATAGGCCTTGGCCCCTGGGCCTGGGCTTCGTCTCTTGTGCTGTCTCCTGTCCCTGTTGCCCCCGCGCGCTGGCCCGTCCGCGCTGTGCCAGGGGGTATTGGTCGTCTCGCGGCTCAGTTCACAGTAGCTGAAAGGGACTGTGTGTGATGGTCTCATTTCTGCCCATCGTTTTCAAAGGGAGGCTCTGGCCATTGCTCCTCGGGTAAAATGCAGAGGGAGTGCTTTTTAAGATGGGACTGTCAGTGTTGGGGACACTCCTTAATTACCAAAACGGAATCCCCTTCAGTTCCTCCAGCTGTGTTGTTTTGGCACAGAAGATGTGAGTAATAGGAACTGGAGCTAAGTTGGAGTGAAAAAACGCACCGGTCCCGCCGAATTTTCCATCGAAACAGTTGATTTGTGTTGTCTGTAGGAATTCTAAAGGGCGTACCGTTGCTTCCTAACCGGAGTCATTTGAGAGATCTACCTCTGTACGTTCAAATGATTAATTTTGAGACTTTGCTCATGTGTGCAGTAAACCCTTTAATTCCCTAAGACCTTCCTTTCCTCCATCTCCTACCCCATTAAGCCCGCTTCAGTTCATCTCCTGAATTTCTTTGGAATCTGTCAGCTCTCCCTCAACACCCTAATACTGAACTTGCCTGTGTGTTGCGATTAGGTCCTAACTAGTGTCCATATATCTTGTTTCCTTCCAATCCATTCTTCACACAAAAAACCTTCAAGGCAAGTTGGAACATTGCTCATAAACATCGCTCACAAACATTGTTTTGAGAATAGAAAACACAGTGTTTGTTGGCCTTTAAGACTCTGCGTGGTCTAGAATCCTCTCTGCTTCTCTAGCCCCATCTTGTGCCACTTGTGCCCTCACTTTCTATGCTTCAGATACACTGAATTAACCTTAGTTCTCACTCATCTGACAGAAGTCAGTTCAGATATTATTTTTCACTGTGATCCCTAGCATTAAGCAAGTTGATTATCACGTTTTGTATGAGGACTAAAACTAAACTGGGAAGTGGAAGAATTGAGTTTAAACTGTTTCAGTCAACACGCATGTATTAATGATACCTACATATTGAACACCGGGCTAGGTTTCATGAGGGATACAGAAGTTCTGGCCATCTCTGGTTTTGGATATCCCTTATTTGTTGAGACCTTTGCGTTGTTTGGTTGCCTTTTGTCTGTTTTCAAGATGGGAAAACAGGAACGAGGGAAGTATAGGTTATTACTAGGTGGGGTTGAACAAGTGGAGCAGCAAACTGCAAGGCAGAAAGAAGAGGGACGTACTATAGAGGGATATGATTTCCATTCTCAAGGCGCCTGCATCCTGTGCAGGGAGACAGCCTAACATAAAATGTGCCTAACAACAAATATATTGACTTCTTACTAAAAATCTGCAGTTCATATAACCAAGGGGTTTATAACTTCTCCTTTAAAAGTGATATTCCTGGGACTTCCCTGGTGGTCCAGTGGTGAAGACTCTGCGCTTCCAATGCAGCAGGCGTGGGTTCAATTCCTGGTTGGGGAGCTAAGATCCCACATGCTGCGCAGCCAAAGAAATTTTTTTCAAAAGTTATACTCCTGTATTATTGAATTTAGTGGTTTAGATTTTGTTTTAATGTTAAGAAGATTTCAGTTTATTTACCAGGAACAAACAAAACATAATGTAAAAATAGTTTCCCAGAAACGATTTCCATCATTCTCTTCTTCCCTTTCTCCCGCAGACTGGTGTTTCATCTTTACAAGCTCTCTGTCTTTCCATAGGAAAGCTGTCTGGCTTGGAGGTTGCAATCCCAGGGAATTTTTCATCAGCGGGGAAGTCTCCATCACTACAGAGGGATCAAGGGAGAAGTCAGTCCCTGGTAAGTGAGATGCTCCCCCTAAACACCAACACAGCAGTCGTGTACCTTTTAAGGGGTTCAAGGGCAAGATGGGCTAGGCATTTCTACTAACTCTTCTTAAGGACCATGGACAGTGCCGTAAGCTACGAGGTAAGCGGTGACTGTTGTAATTCTTACTGGTGATCATTTCCTGTCACTGATTCTCGGCTTTCTTTGTATTTCATAGGACTGTTGTCAGTCCAATAGAAAATGAGTCTTATTTTTAAAAAACTGAAATGTTTTACAAAGCCTAGCATTCTCATATAGAGTCCTTTCAATTCTCCCCACTTTCCCAAGAGGCTATGAACGCTTCACACCATGAACTAGGAGAGGGGGTAGAGCCCTTTCTGATGAAATACATCAACAAAGACAGAGTCTTAGCCTGCTTGCTCTCTGGACAGGATCTCGGACTACAAGGTCTTCAATCCTGGTATAAATGAAGGAAGTGAGGACAGTTCAACTGGCACTCTCATAACAAGAGTTGTGAAACACCTTCCAAAGAGACTATAGCAGTAGATGAGGGAAGGGAGTGCTACAGTGTGGTAGTACAGGGGGAATGATCGGCTACAGCAGTGAAAAATGTGGTACCTATTGGTGTGCTCTCGGGGTTCTTGTACATGTAGCATAGATGACCTTTACAGTGGCCCTCTCACCTTCCCACCTGCATTAGGTGTTCTTTTTTTTTTAAATTTATGTTTATTTATTTATTTATTGTTTGAACTTATTTATTCTATGTGTTTATTTTTTTGGCTGCACTGGGTCTTCATTGCTGTGCACGGGCTTTCTCTAGTTGGCGGCTAGCGGGGGCTACTCTTGGTTGCGGTGTGCGGGCGTCTCATCGCGGTGGCGTCTATTGTTGCGGAGCATGCGCTCTAGGCGCGTGGGCTTCGGTAGTTGCGGCTCACGGGCTCTAGAATGCAGGCTCAGTAGTTGTGGCACATGGGCTTAGTTGCTCCACGGCATGTGGGATCTTCGCAGACCAGGGCTCGAACCCGTGTCCCCCGCATTGCATTGGCAGGTGGATTCTTAACCACTGCGCCACCAGGGAAGCCCTATTCTGTATACTTTTAAAATATTTTTTAAAATTTTACTTCTGAATCCACAGAGTTAAAAATCTTTTATTATTAAACCAAATAATATTTCTCTTTTAAAGGAGTCCTTTCTACCAAGTACCTGTATGTAAAGGTAAGACCGTGAACTGTGGGCTCTATGTAGACCGATCCATTTGATGTCAGAAGAGGTATAAAATACACTTTCACAGTTGGATTTCCTCTCCTGTGCTCTGCCACCAACATGAAAACAGCATACCCAGAGTAGCCTGGGTTTCAGTACAAGGCATGTGGAACAGACCCAAACCGTTTTTGCATCCTGATGCCAAACTCCAACTGACTCATAAGCCCATGAGTGAGGAAAGCAAATGTCTGTTGTTACGAAGCACTGAGATTTTCGAGGTTCTTATACAGTATCACGGTGGCAATAGGTAACTGACACATTAAAGGTGTTCTGTGTGATATTGATTAGACTATACATTTGGGGGGCATAATTTTATATCACAATAAAAATGTATAAGATATATAACCATCTCGGGTTTCCCTGATAGCGCAGTGGTTAAGAATCCGCCTGCCAATGCAGGGGACACGGGTGCCAGCCCTGGTCCGGGAAGATCCCCCATGCCGCGGAGCAACTAAGCCCATGTGCCACAACTACTGAGCCTGCGCTCTAGAGCCCGCGAGCCACAACTACTGAGCCCATGCACCGAAGCCCACGCGCCTAGAGCCCGTGCTCCACCACAAGAGAAGCCACCGCAATGAGAAGCCCGTGCACCGCAACGAAGAGTAGCCCCCGCTCGCCGCAACTAGAGAAAGGCTGCACGCAGCGATGAAGACCCAACACAGCCAAAAATAAAATAAATAAAAGTAAAAAAAAAAAAAAGAAAAGAAATATAACCATTTCAACATATAAATGTATTTATTCAAATTAAATTCAGTGCAATTTACATGTGGAACTAAGCAATTTTCTTTATACATTTAGGCATATTCCATTTATACCTACAGACAGGTAAACTTTTTGCACAAGTAGGAAAACTTAAAATATATTTTGAATAGATTTGTACAAACTGTTGAATACTTTAAAATTAGTAATTGAAAGTTCCCACCCTCATTTGGAGGTAGAATGGGAACTTAACTTTCCAGTTACTGGTCTGAAAAAGAAAATAACTTGCTATAATTTTGAATGTTATATAGTATAAGCACTATAAAAATATCACTGTCATGATAGCATAGGAACACTCTAAATGTAGACCTTATGGTAGAAATTGCTAGCTGTTCACCAAAACTCATTTCTTCTTCATCCTGGAAAGCACAGCTAAACTATTCCTAGTCAGTGGAAAGTGATGTGGGCCACACCTAGGCCTAGCCCATAAAAGCCTCCCAACATGTGCTCCTCCATGCTTTTCGTCCCTTCCAGTTGACTATGATGATGAATCCAAGGTTCCATGTTTTAAAGAAAGCAGAGTCACAGTCAACCTGGGTCCCTGCTCAACGTTTCTTGAGCAAGAAATAGACTGGTATTGTGTTTGCTATCTGTTCACTGTATCATGCAAAACAATAGTAAAAGAAACAATGCCAAATAGTTATCTACCTCCCTAAAATTGAACCTCTATAGTTTTTATGTTTTCATGAACTACTTGCATTCTTATGACAAGTATTATGAGTTGAAAATACGTCAGCCACAAGTAGCATGAGTTTCACATAGGTTGTTAACTTCACTAGAAATTGAAGTAAAAACATAATAAATTATATTCTCTTCATAGCTATGTAAATAAAAGATGTTTTAATCATGTACAACCTAATGCTTAAAATTAAAATTAGGTTTTCTAACTAGAAAGACCCAATCAAGAAATTTCTTAGTTAATGACACACAAAAGTTGGTAATGTGACCTAAAATTCTCTTACCATCTGTGCCATGAAGAACAGTAATCTGTTGGACTGAAGATGATGAAGCAAACTTGACAGGAACTTTGCCCAACTTCTGTGTACTGAGGTCTGGAATATCATGTCCACGATCTTCAGCATTAACAAAAATCTCAGATGAAAACATGGTTTTTCCTGGACTCTCTGTTGTTATCTGAGTGACTGCATCAGATGATAATTTTCCAGAGAAGGGAGAAAACGGGGTCTTAATCTCCTTTGGTGATCTGAACAAAAAAGAGAAAGCACACAGCAGGTCATATCCTTGGCTTATCAAATACTGTAATTTCTTTCCAAATGTGGCTTCAATATTTTTTGGAGACACATCCAACTCAAATGGTTAAGTTATTTCTGCAGTACCCTGTGCTTTTTTACATACTTATTACAGGGTGATCATGCATGAGTTTACTTTTACTTATTTTAAAATCTACTTTTATTTTGGATTTAGAATGCTATTATATAAGGAAAGGGTACTTTTCAGTTGAAGTGGAAAGATATCCATTAAAAAATAATTACTGGAAGTCCACTATAAATTAGGGGACTATGCTAAACGCATAGAGTGTACAAAAATAAAAAAGAAACAGAGCCTTTCCTCAAAAAGTTTATATGTCAGTGGGGGAACCAGAGGTTTTTAAGGTTGTAATTATGTATATAGATTATAAAGAATCCATATTAAAACATAATGGAGTAAATAAATGAGTGTATAAATAAATAAATAATAGGAGGGAGGGAGAAGACAAATCTTGCCAACAGAAGAATTCCATATGTAGGTAACCTCCCCCCCGCCCCCCCCCGGCATCCATCTCCTCCCCAAGGAGGTGGAGGTGAAGCTTAATCTTCCCCTTAAGTCCAGTCCTGGGCTGGCCTTAATGATTGAATTCCAGAGACAGTATAAAATGGGAGAAAAAGTAACTTTACAGTGGAGAAACCAAGCAAACACCATGTTATGCAAGTGATGATGTTTCACATCACCAGTGATGTCACGGAGACACTACATACTCTCTGTTATGATGTGATGAGACGGTTACTTCGCTTCTGCGGTATTCTTTGTCAAAACCTATAACTCCAGTCGAATCATGAGAAAAACATCAGCCAAACCCAGACTGAGAACAATTCTACAAAATATCAGACAAATATTCCTCAAGACTGTCAAAATCATGAAAAACAAGGAAGGAATGAGGAACTGTCATAGACCAGAGAAGACTAAGGAGACATGACAACTAACTAAGTGGAATGTGATATACTGGATTGGGTCCTAGAACAGAAAAAGGTCATTAACAGGAAAACTGGTGAAATCCAAAAAAAGTCTTAAGTTTAGTTAATAGTAATGTATAAATGTTGGCTTTTTAATTTTGAAAAATATACTATGGTAGTATAAGATGTTAGCAATAGGAAAAACTGGGAGAGAGGTAAAGGGAACTCTGTTTGTATCTTTTCTGCAGATTTGAAATTATTTGAAAATGAAAAAGGTCATTTTTAAAAAATGGAGTAATACTGTATTGTATTATATCACAGAAGAAGAAGACCTTTTAAAAGGTCTTTTAAATCTCTACCCTCTATATACTATTCACTAATTAAAAGGACAATTATGAGAAAAGAAAATAGGCCCATCTCCCTTATGTATACAGAAGCAAAAATCATACACAAAATGTTAGACAATCAAATGTAGAGTGTGTGAGTGAGTGAATGTGTGTGTGTGTGTGTGTGTGTGTGTGTGTGTGTGTGTGTGAATTCCTACCAAGTTGTTTTACTCCAGAAATGCAAGGTGAGTTAACATTCAAATATCAATAAATGTCATGCACCACATCCATAAAATAAAGGAGAAAATGTATATGATCATATCAGTATAGTCAGATAAAGCATTTGATAAAATTCAATAATTATGTATGATTAAAAACTCATAGCAAAGGGAAACTACAAAAAACTTTAGAGCCACCATCCTATTTATAGTGAAATGTGGAGAACGTCCACTGTAAGATTAGGAACAAAATAAGAATGCCAACTCTTACCTTTTCTATTCAACCTATTAGTAAAAGTATTAAATGGCATTAGCAGTAAGGCAGGAAAAAGAAATCAGAAATATAAGGCTAAGAAAGGAAGAAATCATACTGTCACTTTCCATAGTTGATATAATTAAGGATACAGAAAATCCAAAACCATCTACAGATAACTTATTAGAATATCAGTTAGTTTTTAGAAGAGTTGCCAGATAAGAGACCAAACATTAAAAAATTCCACTAACATTTTTCTGTGTCTGAAAAGTTATAAAATTAAAAACTAAAAAATATGCCATCTACATTATCATCAAAACATCATATACCTAATAATAAGTGTAATAAAAAATGTAAGAACCCTATTAGAATAGAAAACTATTGATATATCATAGAGAGAAATTAAAGGTGATCTAAATAGGATTTCTGCTTTGAGGCAGGATGTATAGGCATACCTCACTTTATTGCACTTCACTTTATTGTACCTTGCAGATAATGCTTTTTTTTTTTTTTTTTTTTTTTTTTTTTTTTTTACAAATTGAAGGTTTGTGGCAACCCTGTGTCAAGCAGCTCTACTGGTGGTGCCATTTTTCCAACAGCATTTGCTCACTTCGTGTCTCTATGTCATGTTTTGGTAAGTCTCACAATATTTCAAACTTTTTCACTATTATACTTGTTACATGATCTGTGATCAGTGATCTTTGATGTTACTATTGCAAAAAGATTACAGCTTGCTGAAGGCTCAGATGATGGGTAGCATTCTTAAAGTCTACTTTCAAATTAAGATATGTACTTTTTTTAGACATAATGCTATTGCACACTTAATAGACTACAGTATAGCATAAACATAACTTGTACATGCACTGGGAAACCAAACAACTCGTGTGACTTGCTTTCTTATGATATTCTCCTTATTGTGGTGTCTGGGACCAAAGCCATATCTCCATAATAATATGCCTGCACTAGGTAGGCACAGGCCATCACTCCTGCTGCAACGAGCAAACAAACTTGAATAAAAGATCATCGAGCTAAGGAAGCAATCAAGAAACAATATCAACTAATATGCTAGAGAGGGACATTTAGAGATTTGGAGCAGGGGTTTGGTGTAGGGAGACATACTCCACTGGAAAAGAGAAATCACCATATCTTTTGATGAACTCATTTGCTGGCATGATGGAGTGAAATCTAGCAGAATGTCAAGCCGATTTCCCCCACAGGACATTTCCTTAGTGTCAGGGTGGTATAGGATGATGGGGGACTGAGCCAAGAAAGCAGAGTGAAATTTCCTGCACAGTCATGGCACTAACAAACCAAATCCCGCTAGATAAAGGGGCCTGTGACAATCATTAGGTCTCCTCTTCAAGACATTTGCCAGTTTTTGAACCTATATAAAGCAGGAAGCTAAATACCTAATGCCTGAGGGAGAGAACTTTCCAAAGTGAGGAATTAGAGACCTACCAGACTCACAGTAAAAACCCAGAAGTGCCATCCCCAAGAAGGGGGCTGAGTCAGAAAAAGTGAAGTCATCTGCAATGTTTCAGTGTTTATGAGACAAATTTTCACTGAGAAAGTGTAACGGCAACAAATACATAGCTGGTCTCTCCTTACATTTGCCATACTCTGAAGCTGTGAGAACTGAGAGCCTAAAGAGCTGAATTCAAACATCTGAAAGACTGAAGTCAATAACTGACTGTATTTATTGAAGAATCAAAGACCTGTCAGGCTCACAGCAAAAATCCAGGGAGGCCACAAATTAGGAAAAATCATAGGTAGGATGAGACAACTAAAGCTCCAACCCAGTTCTGACCTAGTAAAATTCCTGAAATGACTGAAATGATCAGCCACTCTGATTAACAGAGAAAAGGGTAAATCTTCTCTGGTGCAAAGTAATAGCATCTTCAGTCTCTATGAATTTTTTATTCACCACGTCCAGCACACAATCAAAAATTATGAAATTCCTGAAGCAGGAAAAAGTGACTAAAACTTAAGACAAAAAAAAAAACAAAAAAAAAAAACCAAGAAAAATTGATTTAGAGGGAATTCAGATTCTGGAGTTAGCACAGAACTTTAAAATGACTATATTGAGAGTAAAAGATGGGGATTAATAGATTAAAATATGGAGAATCTCAACAGAAAATTGGAATCAATTTTAAAAAATCAAATACAGATAAATGAAAAATAAGAAAACTGATCCCCAGCAGACCTTAGGGAATACTAGAAGAAATTTTTTTGGGCTGAAGTAAAATGGCCCAACATAGAACAGAGCTGGGCTCTCGGTCCCATATTGAACTCGAGTTGGAAGAGGCGAGTCCGGTCTCAAAACGGAGGTAAAACCGCCGCCCGGTCGCCCCCAGCCCGACTCCGGCCGCCGCCGCCGCCGGGGGGAGGAGGGCCATGATCCAAAGGAACCAGAACAGTTGAGAAAACTGTTTATTGGTGGTCTGAGCTTTGAAACTACAGACGATAGCTTAAGAGAACATTTTGAGAAATGGGGCACACTTACAGATTGTGTGGTGATGAGAGACCCCCAGACAAACCGTTCCAGGGGCTTTGGTTTTGTGACTTACTCTTGGGTTGAAGAGGTGGATGCAGCAATGTGTGCTCGACCACACAAGGTTGATGGGCGTGTAGTGGAACCAAAGAGAGCTGTTTCTAGAGAGGATTCTGTAAAGCCTGGTGCCCGTCTAACAGTGAAGAAAATTTTTGTTGGTGGTATTAAAGAAGATACAGAAGAATGTAATTCGAGAGACTACTTTGAAAAGTATGGCAAGATTGAAACCATAGGAGTTATGGAAGACAGGCAGAGTGGAAAAAAGAGAGGATTTGCTTTTGTAACTTTTGATGATCATGATACAGTTGATAAAATTGTTGTTCAGAAATACCACACTATTAATGGGCATAATTGTAAGTGAAAAAGGCCCTTTCTAAACAAGAAATGCAATCTGCTGGATCACAGAGAGGTCGTGGAGGTGGATCTGGCAACTTTATGGGTCGTGGAGGAAACTTTGGAGGTGGTGGAGGTAACTTTGGCCGTGGTGGAAACTTTGGTGGAAGAGGAGGCTATGGTGGTGGAGGTGGTGGCAGCAGAGGTAGTTATGGAGGAGGTGATGGTGGATAAAACGGATTTGGAGGCGACGGTGGTAACGATGGTGGTGGTCCTGGTTACAGTAGTAGAGGAGGCTATGGTGGTGGTGGACCAGGATATGGAAACCAAGATGGTGGATATGGTGGCGGTGGTGGAGGATATGATGCTTACAATGAAGGAGGAAATTTTGGAGGTAACTATGGTGGTGGTGGTGGGAGCTATAATGATTTTGGAAATTATAGTGGACAACAGCAATCAAATTATGGACCCATGA
This sequence comes from Balaenoptera borealis, assembly GCF_965194805.1. Classification (NCBI taxonomy): domain Eukaryota; kingdom Metazoa; phylum Chordata; class Mammalia; order Artiodactyla; family Balaenopteridae; genus Balaenoptera; species Balaenoptera borealis. The sequence continues at coordinate 60,974 of NW_028122990.1, forward strand.
AGGGGGGCAGTTTTGGTGGAAGAAGCTCGGGAAGTCCCTATGGTGGTGGTTATGGATCTGGTGGTGGAAGTGGTGGATATGGTAGCAGAAGGTTCTCAAAACTCAGAAGAAAAGGGCTACAGTTCTTAGCAGGAGAGAGAGCGAGGAGTTGTCAGGAAAGCTGCAGGTTACTTTGAGACAGTCGTCCCAAATGCATTAGAGGAACTGTAAAAACCTGCCGCAGAAGGAACGATGATCCATAGTCAGAAAAGTTACTGCAGCTTAAACAGGAAACCCTTCTTGTTCAGGACTGTCCTAGCCACAGTTTGCAAAAAGTGCAGCTATTGATTCATGCAACGGAGGGTCAATTAGATGTACATTCCTGAGGTCTTTTATCTGTTGTAGCTTTGTCTTTTTCTTTTCATTACATCAGGTATATTGCCCTGTAAATTGTGGTAGTGGTACCAGGAATAAAAAATTAAGGAATTTTAAACTTTTCAATATTTGTGTAGTTCAGTTTTTCTACATTTTAGTACAGAAACTTTAACAAAATGCAGTTTTGAAGGTGTTTCCTTGTGAGTTAACAAGTAAAGAAGATCATTGTTCATTAATATTTTGTATGAATTTTGCTAAAGTTAACTGTAAAGAAACACCTGCTGACTTGCAGTTTAAGGGGATCTATTCTCCCCATTTCCAAACCATGAAATGAATGGGCTCTGACATGTGGAGAGAATAGATATTTGTATGTTTGCAATGTGTGTTTTAGATAATAGAATTGGGTATTTAAATTAGCATATTTGTGAATTTAATAGCTTTAAGATTTACTTCAAATGAAAAATCTCAGAATTCAAAAAAAAAAAAACAAAAGAACAGAGCTGGGAGCGCGATTGGCGCTGCCTGCGGGGGAGGAGCGCCGCCGCCGCCGCGAGCTGGGAGCTCGATTGGCGCTCCCTGCGGGGGAGGAGCGCCGCCGCCGCCGCCGCCGCGAGCTGGGAGCTCGACTGGCGCTCCCTGCGGGGGAGGAGCGCCGCCGTCGCCGCCGCGAGCCGGGAGCTCGATTGTCGCTGCCTGCGGGGGAGGAGCGCCGCCGCCGCGAGCTGGGAGCTCGCTTGGCACTGCCTGCGGGGGAGGAGCGCCGCCGCCGCCGCCGCCGCCGCGAGCTGGATTGGCGCTGCCTGCGGGGGAGGAGCGCCGCCGCGGCCGCCGCCGCGAGCTGGGAGCTCGTTTGGCGCTGCCTGCGGGGGAGGAGCGCCGCCGCCGCCGCCGCCGCGAGCTGGGAGCTCCATTGGCGCTGCCTGCGGGGGAGGAGCGCCGCCGCCGCCGCCGCCGCCGCCGCCGCCGCCGCCGCCGCGAGCTGGGAGCTCGACTGGCGCTCCCTGCGGGGGAGGAGCGCCGCCGCCGCCGCCGCCGCGAGCTGGGAGCTCGATTGGCGCTGCCTGTGGGGGAGGAGCGCCGCCGCCGTCGCCGCCGCGAGCTGGGAGCCGCTGCCTGCGGGGGAGGAGCGCCGCCGCCGCGAGCTGGGAGCTCGCTTGGCACTGCCTGCGGGGGAGGAGCGCCGCCGCCGCCGCCGCCGCCGCCGCGAGCTGGATTGGCGCTGCCTGCGGGGGAGGAGCGCCGCCGCCGCCGCCGCCGCGAGCTGGGAGCTCGTTTGGCGCTGCCTGCGGGGGAGGAGCGCCGCCGCCGCCGCCGCGAACTGGGAGCTCGATTGGCGCTGCCCTGCGGGGGAGGAGCGCCGCCGCCGCCGCCGCCGCCGCCGCCGCCGCCACGAGCTGGGAGCTCGATTGGCGCTGCCTGCGGGGGAGGAGCGCCGCCGCCGCGAGCTGGGAGCTCGATTGGCGCTGCCTGCGTGGGAGGAGCGCCGCCGCCGTCGCCGCCGCGAGCTGGGAGCTCGGTTGGCGCTGCCTGCGGGGGAGGAGCGCCGCCGCCGCCGCCGCGAGCTGGGAGCTCGACTGGCGCTCCCTGCGGGGGAGGAGCGCCGCCGTCGCCGCCGCGAGCCGGGAGCTCGATTGTCGCTGCCTGCGGGGGAGGAGCGCCGCCGCCGCGAGCTGGGAGCTCGCTTGGCACTGCCTGCGGGGGAGGAGCGCCGCCGCCGCCGCCGCCGCCGCGAGCTGGATTGGCGCTGCTTGCGGGGGAGGAGCGCCGCCGCCGCCGCCGCCGCGAGCTGGGAGCTCGATTGGCGCTGCCTGCGGGGGAGGAGCGCCGCCGCCGTCGCCGCCGCGAGCTGGGAGCTCGATTGGCGCTGCCTGCGTGGGAGGAGCGCCGCCGCCGTCGCCGCCGCGAGCTGGGAGCTCGATTGGCGCTGCCTGCGTGGGAGGAGCGCCGCCGCCGTCGCCGCCGCGAGCTGGGAGCTCGATTGGCGCTGCCTGCGTGGGAGGAGCGCCGCCGCCGCCGCCGCCCCCGCCGTCGCAGTCGTCGTGAGTGAAGAAGCGCCTCGGTGACGCCTGGTGAGGGCCCTCGCCGACGCCTGGGCTTACCTGCCGCCCGGCCAGCTCCGCTCGTTTCCCGTCCCCCGCGGCCCGGCGCGGGGCAGGCCTGCCAGGGCCATGGAGGACGAGGTGGTCCGCATTGCCAAGAAGATGGACAAGATGGTGCAGAAGAAAAACGCGGTGAGCGCGGCGGGCGGCGCGGGCCGGAGGGAGGCCGGGCGGCGGGCGGGGGCCAGTCGGCCTGAGGGGGCTCCCGGCCCGCGGTGAGCGCGGCGGGTGCTGCGAGACGGCGGCGAGGCCCGCGCTCTGGGGAGGGGTTCCTGGGGAGGGGGGAGCTTCGTGTCCCGCGGCCGCGTCCCGGGCAGGGGTTCTGGGGGGCGTCCTGTCCCGCAGCTGCGTCCCGGGCAGGGGTCTGGGGGGCGTCCTGTCCCGCAGCTGCGTCCCGGGCAGGGGTTCTGGGGGGCGTCCTGTCCCGCGGCCGCGTCCCGGGGAGGGGGTCCTGGGGGGGTCCCGGGGAGGGCGTCCGGTCCCGCGGCCACCGGCGCTGGGATCCGCCCTGGGCGCCCGAGGCCCCTCGTGATTAGCGCAGCCCGGTAAACTCTATGGAGGCATCCTCCTCATTATTTTAAACGTGACGGTGGTAAAGCCTCGCTGGTTTAGCTGAAGAGTGCAGAGAGCCCTCCCTGTTTGAAAGAATTGGTTCTCTTTCCCGGGCTCATTGGCCAGCAGCGAGAAAACAACATCAAACAGAGGTTTGTGATCAGTTTTAGACATGAAACTGTTCAAGCAAAACGTGAATTTCCTGGATCTTATTTTTGAGGAAGGCTGAACATTCCCTTGATTGTCTCAACTCCCCTGCATGTTTGCTTAGCAATTAAAAAAGGTGAACTACGCCAGTGTACTTGGCAAGTTGCTAAACTTTTTGGAAAAAGTGGATCTTGTTAGGCCGCGGAGTGCGGGGAGCTGTGTTTAAGGCATTGCCGCCGACGAGGCTGTGCTGCCGGCTGGATTTGGACACATGTCGTTGCTGGTCCTCTCAGTGGTTTACAGTTGCTACCGGTGGCGTTTTCTGTCACTGATAACGTGTGCACGTGAACGTGGTCTCTTGCGGTTTGTATGAGGTGCTCCAGTTTCTGCATTTCTTTCCACCTGTGTGGGCCACTCTCAGTCCCTTGCTTCCGAGTCGTCTGTATTTTCAGCTAAACTTCTGAAATTCTAAGTCCAACGAATGTGAAGGAGAGAAGGGCTGCTCTGATTTGCACAGCACTTTGGAGTTACAAAGCGTTTGTGCAGAATTCTTTGGGGACTCACGACAGCTGTGTTGCATTCATTTTACAGAATAAGAAACTGAGTCAGACCAAGCAGTTCACCTCCTTAAATGAAGTGTGCGTTGTGGATTAAGCCAGGACCCGAGTTTTCTGCTGGGCAGCATGCAGAAGTAGTGTTAAACACCGAATTCTTAAGACTTCAGACTTGGTGTGCGCCTCTTTTCCTTTAACAGGTGCATTGCCCGGCGTGTAATTTCATACCCTGTTCATCTGTCTTTGCAATTTTGGCTTTTTAAAGGATTTCCTGTTTGTTTTCTGTTGCAGACGTTGCCGGTGCCATTTATTGTTTCTGTTGATACAGGCCTTTCATTCCTCACTGCAAGTGATGAGTTCTGTATATTTGATTGGCTGAACGTTTCTGTTATTCTGTTTAAACTGGCAAGTTTTTTTTCTTTGCCTAGAGAACCCTAGACTCCCCTAGTAGAAGCTGGCTCCTAGGGAAAAAGGCCGTTTCTTGGGTAATTTTTTTCTCGAACTCAGGCTATAAAATGTGTACCTTTTAATCATCTAGTGCACTAGGTGTTTTTGTTTGTTTCCTTTCCTTGAAATAGACGTTTCCTAGAAATGAGGAATTCCTTAGTGAGCAAGTATGGAGAAGACCAGTTTGTATTTATCTGCAGTTCTCAAATTATAAACATATAATGCGTCAGCAGGAGAATGAGGATAAGCTCCACAGATGATCCTCAAGTCTCACTTTTCTTTTCAAATCTTATATTTCTAGTAGTACAGAACTTTACCAATATAAAAACTTGCCCCCCCCGCCCCCCAAAAAAAAGAACACAACTGCAGGAAAGAACAAAGAGCACTTAAAGTGTGTGTGTGTCTAATATATACATGTACATATACCCAGGTACATACACCTTTATATTTATATGTTATTTTGTAAATAAGTGACAATAATAATGTCTTGTGGAGATGTAGAACAGAAGTATACAACGAAAGCACAAACAGCAGGAGGGGCAAATGGAGTTAAACTGTTCAACCTCCATGGGATGGTTCCATGGAGGAGGCAGAGAGGGGGATGGGATCCTCGAAGAGCTGCTGAAGACCTTGCATTTTTTGCAGATCTCTTTAGAATGCTACTTGCATATTGTGCTCTCACTGAATGCACCTGGCTGAGCTATGGCACATTAGCACGGTAAACATTTGTCAGATTTGCCCTAGTCAGAAAATTTTCTATACCTGCCATCCTGCTTGGCACTTAAAAAAAAATTTTTTTTTTTTAAGCTCTCTATGATATAGGGATGATGGGTGAAGAAGGTAGGCTGCAGGGTAATATGTAGTATGTATGATCCCATTTTGATACAGTAAACAGAAAGTATTAAATGCATGCCTGTTTGTATGAGCAGTGAGTTTGCATGGTTATCTCAAGAGGGAGGGAATGGGACGGGTAGAGAAAGAGACTGACCACAGACTATTGTTTTACTTGTTACAAGAGGCATGTGTTGCCTTCATTTCTGATTAAACTTTTTGTGTCCAGATTATTGTAGGTTTACATGCAGTTGTAAGAAATAATAGTGCGATAGCTCCTGTGTGTCCTTTACCCAGTTTTCCCCAATGGTAACATCTTACAGAATCATAGTATACTGTCACAACCTGGGTATTGCCATTGACACAGTCAAGATAGAGAACATTTCCATCCCACAGGATCTCTCCTGATGCCATTTTATAGCCACTGCTGCTCCCCCACTCCCCACCAAATCATAGTGATCTGATAGTGCAGTGGATAAAGTTGCAATTAAAGTTTTTGTGCAGATGATCAAGGGAAAATACCCCCTGGGGAAGATGGCCCATCTCCCACTCCCCCGGCCCTATCTGTCCCTGGCAACCTGTCATTTCAAGAATGTTATGTGGGACTTCCCTGGTGGCGCAGCGGTTAAGAATCTGCCTGCCATTGCAGGGGACATGGGTTTGATCCCTTGTCCGGGAAGATCCCACATGCCGCGGAGCAGCTAAGCCCATGCGCCACAACGACTGAGCCTGCGCTTTAGAGCCCGGGAGCCACAACTACTGAGCCCACGTGCCACAACTACTGAAGCCCGCGTGCCTAGAGCCCGTGCTCTGCAACAAGAGAAGCCACCGCAGCGAGAAGCCCGCACACTGCAACAAAGAGTAGCCCCCGCTCGCCGCAACTAGAGAAAGCCCACACGCAGCAACGAAGACCCAACGCAGCCAAAAATAAAATAAATTAACTAATTAATTAAAAAAAAAGAATGTTATGTGAATAAAATCATATAGTGTGTAACCTTTTTTTTTTTTTAAGTAAAAAAAATTTTTTTTTGGCTGCGCTGCCGGTTGTGCGATCTTAGTTCCCCGACCAAGGATTGAACCCAGCCCAGGTAGTGAAAGTGCTGAGTGCTAAACACTGGACCGCCAGGGAATTCCCAGTATGCAACCTTTTGGATTGGCCTTTTTCAATCAGTGTAATTCCCTGGAGAGTCATCCAAATTGCATGAATCAACAGTGCTCCTCTTTTTTAAAAAAAATATTTATTTATTTATTTATTTGGCTGTGCGGGTCTTTAGTTGCAGCATGCGGGATCTAGTTCCCTGACCAGGGATGGAACCTGGGCCCCCTGCATTGAGAGTGCAGAGTCTTAACCGCTGGAACACCAGAGAGGTCCCAGTGCCGCTTTCTTTTTAATTGCTGAGTAGTATTCCATGGTTTGGCTGTACTTCAGTTTGTTTAATCACTTGCCCATTGAAGAACATCTGAGTTTTTTTCCCATTTCCTGACTATTACTGATAGAGATGCTGTGGACATTTGTGTACCTTTTTTTGTGCGAACATGCGTTCTCTGGGATAAATGCCGTAGGGTATGTGTTGCTTTTTTTGTTTTTTTTCCGGCTACGCTGTGCCACATGTGGGATCTTGGTTCCCCAATCAGGGATCGAGCCCGTGCCCCCTGCATTGGGAGCTTGGAGTCTTAACCACTGGACTGCCAGGGAAATTCCTGTATTGCTCCCCCCGCCCCACTTGATTGATTGATTGGTTGATTGGCTGTATTGGGTCTTAGTTGCGGCACGCGGGACCTTCGTTAAGGCATGTGGGATCTTTATTGTCGTTGCGGCGCACGGGCTCTTCGTTGCAGCATGAGAGCTTCTCTCTAGTTGTGGCGTGCGGGTTTTCTCTCTCTAGTTGTGGCACGTGGGCTCTGTAGTTGTGGCGTGCAGGCTCCAGAGCGCGTGGGCTCTGTAGTTTGCTGCACGTGGGCTACCTCATTGAGGTGTGCGAGCTCAGTAGTTTGGTGCGAGGGCTTAGTTGCCCCGCGGCATGTGGGATCTTAGTTCCCCGACCGGGAATCGAACCCGCGTCCCCTGCATTGCAGGACGGATTCTTTACCACTGAACCACCAGGGAAGTCCCTGTATTGCTTTTTTAAATTCAAAAAAAAAAAAAAGGAAAAGCAATTAGAGGTGAAACAACTAATTATATGATGGCCTTTCAAAGTACATATTCAAACCCTACATTCTTGGTGTACATAAGTTATTTATGTTGATTTGTGGTGTTTAGCTCTAGCAACAAGGCAATAATAATAACGCTGTAGTTTTCCTTGTTTCTTTCAACTGATGATCTGTGTATTTATTACAAATATTAATTAACACTCACAAGCTACCAGGAGGCAAGTAATGGTTAGCGCTGGTGTGGTTAACTCCTTTATAGATAGGGAGGTTGAGGCATGGGTATTGTGGAATTTGCCATGTTGAGGCATGGGTATTGTGGAATTTGCCTAAGGTTATATAGCACTGTGTTCTGACTCAGATTCATTCAGATTTATTCCTTCCCTTTCTGTCTCCTGAATTAACGCTTTGTAATTTTGACCTAGGTGTGAGGACACGAAAAGGGTTTTTTTCTGTATCTGAGGTTTAGTGCTTGTTTTATAGAAGCAATATAGTATAGTGGTTAGAGTAGGCACTTTAGCATCTGAGTTTTGTTTTTTTCTTAAGTCTTTAATGAATTTGTTACAATATTGCTTCTGTTTTATGTTTTGCACATGCCGGAAAGGTAATAGGCCTTGGCCCCTGGGCCTGGGCTTCGTCTCTTGTGCTGTCTCCTGTCCCTGTTGCCCCCGCGCGCTGGCCCGTCCGCGCTGTGCCAGGGGGTATTGGTCGTCTCGCGGCTCAGTTCACAGTAGCTGAAAGGGACTGTGTGTGATGGTCTCATTTCTGCCCATCGTTTTCAAAGGGAGGCTCTGGCCATTGCTCCTCGGGTAAAATGCAGAGGGAGTGCTTTTTAAGATGGGACTGTCAGTGTTGGGGACACTCCTTAATTACCAAAACGGAATCCCCTTCAGTTCCTCCAGCTGTGTTGTTTTGGCACAGAAGATGTGAGTAATAGGAACTGGAGCTAAGTTGGAGTGAAAAAACGCACCGGTCCCGCCGAATTTTCCATCGAAACAGTTGATTTGTGTTGTCTGTAGGAATTCTAAAGGGCGTACCGTTGCTTCCTAACCGGAGTCATTTGAGAGATCTACCTCTGTACGTTCAAATGATTAATTTTGAGACTTTGCTCATGTGTGCAGTAAACCCTTTAATTCCCTAAGACCTTCCTTTCCTCCATCTCCTACCCCATTAAGCCCGCTTCAGTTCATCTCCTGAATTTCTTTGGAATCTGTCAGCTCTCCCTCAACACCCTAATACTGAACTTGCCTGTGTGTTGTGATTAGGTCCTAACTGGTGTCCATATATCTTGTTTCCTTCCAATCCATTCTTCACACAAAAAACCTTCAAAGCAAGTTGGAACATTGCTCATAAACATCGCTCACAAGCATTGTTTTGAGAATAGAAAACACAGTGTTGGCCTTTAAGACTCTGCGTGGTCTAGAATCCTCTCTGCTTTAGCCCCATCTTGTGCCACTTTTGCCCTCACTTTCTATGCTTCAGATACACTGAATTAACCTTAGTTCTCACTCATCTGACAGAAGTCAGTTCAGATACTATTTTTCACTGTGATTCCTAGCATTAAGGAATTTGATTATCAGGTTTTGTATGAGGACTATTTCATCAGGGGTACAGAAGTTCTGGCCATCTCTGGTTTTGGATATCCCTTATTTGTTGAGACCTTTGCGTTGTTTGGTTGCCTTTTGTCTGTTTTCCAGATGGGAAAACAGGAACAAGGGAAGTATAGGTTATTACTAGGTGGGGTTGAACAAGTGGAGCAGCAAACTGCAAAGCAGAAAGAAGAGGGACGTACTATAGAGGGATATGACTTCCATTTTCAAGGCGCCTGCATCCTGTGCAGGGCGACAGCCTAACATAAAATGTGCCTAACAACAAATATATTGACTTCTTACTAAAAATCTCCAGTTCATAGAACCGAGGGGTTTGTACCTTCTCCTTTAAAAGTGATAGTCCTGGGACTTCCCCGGTGGTCCCGTGGTGAAGACTCTGCGCTTCCAATGCAGCAGGCGTGGGTTCAATCCCTGGTTGGGGAGCTAAGATCCCACATGCTGCGCAGCCAAAGAAATTTTTTTCAAACGTTATACTCCTGTATTATTGGCTTTAGTGGTTTAGATTTTGTTTTACTGTTAAGAAGATTTCAGTTTATTTACCGGGAACAAACAACACATAATGTAAAAATAGTTTCCCAGAAACGATTTCCATCATTCTCTTCCTCCCTTTCTCCCGCAGACTGGTGTTTCACCTTGACAAGTTCTCTGTCATTCCATAGGAAAGCTGTCTGGCTTGGAGGTTGCAATCCCAGGGAATTTTTCATCAGCGGGGAAGTCTCCATCACTACAGAGGAATCAAGGGAGAAGTCAGTCCCTGGTAAGTGAGATGCTCCCCCTAAACACCAACACAGCAGTCGTGTACCTTTCAAGGGGTTCAGGGGCAAGATGGGCAAGGCATTTCTACTAACTCTTCTTAAGGATCACGGACAGTGCCCTATGCTACGAGGTAAGCGGTGACTGCTGTAGTTCTTACTGGTGATCCTTTCCTGTCACTGATTCTCGGCTTTCTTTGTATTTCATAGGACTGTTGTCAGTCCAATACAAAATGAGTCTTATTTTTAAAAACCTGAAATGTTTTACAGAGCCTAGCATTCTCATATAGGGTCCTTTCCATTCTCCCCACTTTCCCGAGAGGCCAAGAACACTTCACACCATGAACTAGGAGAGGGGGTAGAGCCCTTTCTGATGAAATACATCAACAAAGACAGAGTCTTAGCCTGCTTGCTCTCTGGACAGGATCTCGGACCACAAGGTCTTCAATCCTGGTATAAATGAAGGAAGTGAGGACAGTTCAACTGGCACTCTGATAACAAGAGTTCTGAAACACCTTCCAAAGAGACTATAGCAGTAGATGAGGGAAGGGAGTGCTACAGTGTGGCAGTACAGGGGGAATGATCGGCTACAGCAGTGAAAAGTGTGGTACCGATTGGTGTGCTCTCGGGGTTCTTGTACATGTAGCATAGATGACCTCTGCAGTGGCCCTCCCACCTTCCCACCTGCATTAGGTGTTCTTTTTTTTTGTAATTTATGTTTATGTATTTATTTACTGTTTGAACTTATTTATTCTACGTATTTATTTTTTTGGCTGCACTGGGTCTCTCATTGCTGTGCACGGGCTTTCTCTAGTTGGCGGCTAGCGGGGGCTACTCTCGGTTGCGGTGTGCGGGCATCTCATCGCGGTGGCTTCTCTTGTTGCGGAGCATGGGCTGTAGGCACGTGGGCTTCGGTAGTTGAGGCTCACGGGCTCTAGAATGCAGGCTCCGTCGTTGTGGCACATGCGCTTAGTTGCTGCACGGCATGTGGGATCTTCGCAGACCAGGGCTCGAACCCGTGTCCCCTGCATTGGCAGGCGCCACCAGGGAAGCCCTAGGTGTTCTCATATAGAGTCTAAAAACAGAGAGCACTGAGAGAAGGTAGTGGTTATTAAAGGCTCAGGATCTAAATTCTACCGGCCTCTACACCCCTTCCCAGCTGTCGATTTGACCCCATTTTTGAATGCCGACCTCATTCTTCAACTTTCTCTGGCGTTTGTTATACTCACCTTGAAAACTTGTTTCTGTGATGCGTTGAGCAGACACAGGGTGGCAGACTGCAGAGGTGGAAGCTGGTGGTCGGATATTTGTGGGCTGAATCTCCTTCAGTCCCATTCCCATTTCTGGTTGCCCAGAGGCCCGACTTCCTGTGTATGACGCCGAGCCGTAGGATTGCGGGCAGGAGCCAAGTTCTCCATACAGTAAAGACCCCAGTGTGCCTTGGTTATAGTAATATACCTGGCTCCCTTCCTGGCAGGGAAGTGGCAGGCGGCTCTGCCCCTGATTTGGAATCTGAGATGGTGTTCCCTGAGCAAGGCTGGCAGAAAGCGATGGATGTAGAGGGACCATGTTCTTGGCGTCTGAAGTTTTATCATACTGGGCTGCCAGAGACATGGAGGAGGCAGCTGTGTGGCGGTCAGTGAGTGCCAGAGTAAAGTCTCCGAGTGAAGAAGAATTCTTTTCAGTGCTTGCTGTGATGTCCCACTCAAGAACACCTGGATAGGAAGCAGCTGAAGTGGAGATCTGGCTGTGGTCAGTAACTCCAGATAACATAGTCGTGCTAGAATGTTGGTAAAGGTAGGCACTACCCATGAGTGTCTGGAAAGGGGTACCAGTAGCCGATGCCGAACTGACGGCAGGGGCAGAGACTCTGGAGAAGTTGCAGACACTTCGTGTTAGGGAAGTTGCATTGCTCACCACAGGAGGAGAATGCTGCAGAGAATTTAGAGTTCCAAGTAGAGATGGATGTTGGAAATTTTCTGTAAGAACAAGAGGGTCATGAAAAACTCAGGGAGGTTGAGAAATTCTCACTACGTTTGAGGAACGGCATCATCTGAAGGTTCTTGCTATCAGGACACCTCTACTATCACTACTTCCTGAGAAACCCAAAATCAGACAGTTGATGATGGCTGTAAGGACTGAGCAGTTTTCCACTCTTCTCTATTAACTGCCTGTGCTCCCATCTTGGGCACAGACGGGCAGAAGAGCCAAGTGGTGTGGTTCAGAGATTGTTCTCTAGGCTGGAAGCAACCTTCTCCCTGCCCTGTCTTTCCCTTCAGCCTGCACTCGTATTGACTTCTATGCTATTTCCTAGACTGGAAGCATTTTAGAACTAGGAGGCCCTTAGAGAACTTCGATGTTCTCAGTCTCATTTCGTGAGTAAGGAAACTGAGGCTCAGAGAGGTCGGGTTGACTTGTTCAAGTTCTCTCATTATGTTAGTATCATTACCAGGTTTCAGAACCTAAGTATCCTGACTTCCTTGCCAGGACTCCACTCTGAGCATGATACTGCCAGAAAGCAGGAGAAATAGAACTTATAATATAGGCATTTTTTTTGTCCATTAGAAAACAGTACGGCTATTACCATTGTCGTCTTCAGTGTCTCCCTTTGCTTGTGCAGTTCCCACGCTATTACCTAGAGGTGACGTACAGCTCAGTCCAACTGGTGAATTGAAAGAGTCATTTTTGCCCTCTTCAAGCCTGGTTTCTCTTCCTACCTCAAAATGATTACCCGAAAGTGGATTTCTTAAGTGCTTTTGGAAAGGGAAGAGTTATCTGATTACTTCAGATTCCTCACCTGTAAAGTGGTTATAACACCACCACCAATAATAATAGCAGTAATAATTAATAGATGAATAAGCTGATCTGTTGCGTATGATTTATATGGAGGAAGATACAATAAGTTCTAGAAAGACAAAGAAAAATCATGACAAGCATATTACGTTAACGAAAAAGAAATCCATAGATATTAATGAAAACTGGGGTATGTGGCAAGTATCGAAGCCTAATGAATTTACTAACAAATGGCATTCTGTACCATCCATGCAATATTATGAAAGTGAATTTTGCCCACTCTAGTTTAGTGGATACTATTAACCAGAAGACACGATGGAGGTGATAGAGGTGAATGAATTCCTAGCCAATGCATACAGACAGAGAAGGTATGTCAGTAAAAAATGCATAACAAGCAACAGAATGCAATAAATGTGCATGTATAGGTAGCCACAACACATATAGACAAGTATTTCAATGAAAACCGGTACGAAGCAGACAGCAAAATAATAAGTGTAAAAGAGTTTCATTATTGTGCTCCTTCATATTTTTACCCAGCAAGTAAGAGGTATTAAGCCTAGGAGAAATATATATTTCAATGAATATAGCTTATATAATAAGCAGAAAGGAAGCTTAAAATGTATCAGGAAGGTTTTTGGATTTATCCTAGAACTTAGATTAGAATCATCTTCAGCATCCAAGAAGATGGCATCCCAAAACCTCAAAAAACCATCATGCCTAGAATCCAATTAAAAAAGATTTTCAAATGTAAGAAAATCCACAGGACTCCACAATATGGTTTTCGATAAACGTGGATGTTTGTTTGTTTTGTTTCTTTGGCCGCGCCGCGTGGCCCTGGCCGTGAAAGCACCGAGTCCTAAGCACTGGACCGCCAGGGAATTCCCTAAGTGGGGGGAATTAGAGATGTGGGGCTTGACTTTTTCTTCTTCTTCTTCTTCTTCGGTAGCTAAGATCTACAAGCGAACGATGGCTGTTGATCAATGTGCTCTCTGTGTTAGGAAGGAAATAACTGTAAAAATGAAAAGCAGCCTTGCCTTAGAACCTACATATCACACCAAGGAAAATAGTCCTTCTGATTCAATTTAGAAGATATCACTTAAAATGTTGAATTGGTGAAATGTCTACCTAGTTTAAAAATTAGAAAGAATAAAACACTGAAAAGCAGCCCCCTAGATAACCACTGTGGTTGCTTGTTTATAGGAGGCATCATTTCTAAAACGTATTTCTAAAATGTTTATATTCAAAACTGTCAAGTGGCCAACTGTATTCAGAGAGGCAATAAAAGAAAGAAAACGGAGTATGACTTTTCTGATAAGCTGCCTTTCCCGGTGATCCCCTGTTCTGGCCTTACTTTCCTTCTTAAGTCTGTTAATGTAAGGGTTTGCTACCATCAACTTGGTTTTGCCCTGCTCTGAGCAGGTTTCCCTCTGTGCTGTTTCTGCTTTAATTGAAAATCTTTGGTTCCCATCAGCATTCCATTGCAAACTCCGTTTTTCTTGAGAGCTCCTCTATGCTTTCCCTCTTCATTCTTACATTTTCTCCCATCTCTTGGTGCCTGTTGGCCTGTGCTAATGAAAACCGTCCTAAACTTCCTTACGCTCGACTCTGTGCCTCCCTGTAGAGCCCAGTACTCTCCATCCTCTCTCCCTATTCTCTCTTTTCAACTAGTCGAAATCCTAGTGGAGGGAGACCATTAGAGATGAAACATCTTGGTATATATTGCTAGTTTTCTATGTCCCCTGGCTTTTCTGTGTTTCTGTTGAAACACTCTTGAGAAGTGTCTGATTTCGTTTTCTACATGGGTACCCTTTAAGGCTCAATACTGGAAAAGAAGGGGATCAGAGTGATCAACCCAATGTGGTATCCTAACGTAACAGTTAAGGAAAGCAACAGGCTTTGTGAGACAGCCAGTGATTTGTCCAAAGTCACACAGATAGTAAACGTCAAAGTCAAAAGTGAAATTAGGTCTCCAGACTTGTAGTTCAATACTTTCCCTCATTATTCCATGCTATTTTGAATCTCCTACTCAATTTAGGGGCAAAAGAAATCGAACGCAAAACTTTCCAAAGTTTCTTTTCTTACCTGACATGGTCAGAGAAGAGGAAGCATCCACTGCAGGTACAAGGGATGAGGAGACAACACTAGAGGATGTCTGAGTGGCTGCAGCTGAACGGCGCACGTGTCCAGTACAGAGGTCACTGGTTACTGGTCCAAACAGCTCCACGGAAACCCCAAGGCTCTACCAAGTGGTAGTAGGTTTGGGAGGAGAGTGATGTCACAAAGCAGGCAGTTGAAAGGTATGAGAGAGCCAATAGGGAGGTCCGATCCCCAACAGGAAGGCGGGCTTGGGTGAAGAGAGTGTAGGAGAGCTAAAACAACACCTGAGTTTCTGAGCTTTGGGGAGGAGGAAATCCTAGAAGACAGATTTACCTCCCCCAGGCTCTTCCATTAGGGAAATCATTGCCACATTTCTTACAGACGTTCATTAATACACTGAACTAAGAGTTACTTATATTCTACAGAGTATTCTATTTTATGTATCATATACTTAGAGCTATATAGATCTTATTTAATTAATAATCCTTAGGAAGGAAAGAGCCATCTAGTTTGAACTATTACAGTTGTTCTGAAATCAGATGTGTCTAATGAGTGAACTGATAGCAGCTTTTAAGGAGCCAAAGTAGGGATTAAGAAGCTCTCTTTGTAACTTGGTTCAAGAGTAGGGTGAAATTTCTTGAGTGTACCTTGTGGAGAATGTTGTGGTCCAAGGCTCTTCTCTTTTAGTTTCTTCTCCTTGACTCCTACCTTCCTTGGGCTGGGCTAGGCTGGGGGCCAGGTTGGACTTGCGACTTAACATTTCTCTTCCGCTTTCTCTTTTTTTTTTTTCTTCCATTATGGGCATTGCTTCGAGGACAAGCCTTGATCTTGCATTGGACGTTACTTCCTGTCAACTTCCAGCAGCAGGAGTCTTCTTTTCAGTGCTTGATGCTTCACGAAATAGACTCTGCCCGTTGGCAGCAAATACCAGAGAGCTAGGAGACAGAGCTGGTTGCAGACCTTTCCTCTTCCAGCCTTTGGTTGCAATTGTTTGGCCCATAATTTGCTAGCTCTAGTTCCTTGGGCCACACAGGTATCCTGCCATCTCCAGCTCTTGTTATATGTGAGAGACATTCTGAACACTGTCCCTTTTTCTTTGCACAGAAGTATATACAGTGTGGCAGTTACTGTAATCTCCTCCGCCTTGCAAACAGCCACTCTAGAATCTTGGACCTCTAGGACTCTCTGTCTTGCATGCTTGGGGGCAAGGCCAAGCAAAATGAAGAGGAGAATAATTAGAGAAAGAGGAGGACGTTGGTGGAGAATTGGGAGCAGGTAAGGTGAAAGGGCACAGGAGAAAAGAGATGCATGTAGACTTTTTGGTTTCTGTGGGAAACAGGTTGACACACTTGGGCCTCATTTGGTATTAACAGAACAGAGAGTTAAAGATCTAAGTAGCTAGATAGTGTGCAGCAACTGCCATGAAGTCTGTACACTGAAGAGAAGAGTCTCACATCTAGTTTTCATTTTGTTTTATGTCATAGTACCTTATTTATAGCATTCACTGGTGTGTTTGTAGAATACAGATGTTTTCAAATGCTCTGGTTTTGTCTACATGGTTATCTCCTTGTCCTGTTTGTAAGGAATCCAACATTGTAAGACATATTGCATGTTTTTCTCTTGACGATTGTTGACCTTGAAGCGTCATGAACTAACTTGAGCTGTTGGATTCTGTGGAGAAACGTTCAAAAGGGTCTGTGAAAAAGGCACTGTGGTGAGTCGCATTATGCACCCGAGCGTAAGGAGCAAGATATCTGCCACCAGCCCAGCTTGGCCTGGATTGCCTCTGTTTTAGTTCCCCTGGTTAGTGCTTTTCTCCCTAACCACTCTTGTGACTGTGATAATGTGAGTAAGGGCGGAGTTGCTAATGATCTATGTGTGAGGTAAGCTGGTTTGAGGGAGGAAATCTATGGACCTAGTCATTTTCCTTGGTGGTAAGCTTTCAGGGGTGCAGAGATGGATCTTCCTGGGGCCTTTTCTGGTCCCAGGAAGATATCGCATAGATGGGACCTCCCAAGACACACATTGAATCTTTAGGCCTGTTTTTCCTATTATGAGGTACGAGTTTCTTCACTGATGGGGATGATGCTTATCTGAGAAGAAATTGTGAAAGGTGGTGTAGTGTAGAGGTGTGGCTTAAGCTTTTAAGTTTTCCTCCAGGTTTTTCCCCTAAGCTTCCTACTTCGGACGGCCTACTTACATGATACTAGTAGGTGATGTCCGGCTAACAGCTTCCTAAATATACCTGCAAGCCAGATCAGTGTCTCTTTTCTCTGTATTCCCATGGAAATCAAGAGTCCCGCCGAATTTTCCATCGAAACAGTTGATTTGTGTTGTCTCTAGGAATTCTAAAGGGCGTACCGTTGCTTCCTAACCGGTGTCATTTGGGAGATCCGCCTCTGTACGTTCAAATGATTAATTTTGAGACTTTGCTCATGTGTGCAGTAAACCCTTGAATTCCCTAAGACCTTCCTTTCCTCCATCTCCTACCCCATTAAGCCCGCTTCAGTTCATCTCCTGAATTTCTTTGGAATCTGTCAGCCAGCTCTTCCTCAACTTCCTAATACTGAACTTGCCTGTCTGTTGCGATTAGGTCCTAACTGGTGTCCATATATCTTGTTTCCTTCCAATCCACTCTTCACACAAGAAACCTTCAAAGCAAGTTGGAACGTTGCTCATAAACATCGCTCACAAGCATTGTTTTGAGAATAGAAAACACACTGTTGGCCTTTAAGACTCTGCGTGGTCTAGAATCCTCTCTGCTTCTCTAGCCCCATCTTGTGCCACTTTTGCCCTCACTTTCTATGCTTCAGATACACTGAATTAACCTTAGTTCTCACTCATCTGACAGAAGTCAGTTCAGATACTATTTTTCACTGTGATTCCTAGCATTAAGGAATTTGATTATCAGGTTTTGTATGAGGACTATTTCATCAGGGGTACAGAAGTTCTGGCCATCTCTGGTTTTGGATATCCCTTATTTGTTGAGACCTTTGCGTTGTTTGGTTGCCTTTTGTCTGTTTTCCAGATGGGAAAACAGGAACAAGGGAAGTATAGGTTATTACTAGGTGGGGTTGAACAAGTGGAGCAGCAAACTGCAAAGCAGAAAGAAGAGGGACGTACTATAGAGGGATATGACTTCCATTCTCAAGGCGCCTGCATCCTGTGCAGGGAGACAGCCTAACATAAAATGTGCCTAAAAACAAATATATTGACTTCTTACTAAAAATCTCCAGTTCATAGAACCGAGGGGTTTGTACCTTCTCCTTTAAAAGTGATAGTCCTGGGACTTCCCCGGTGGTCCCGTGGTGAAGACTCTGCGCTTCCAATGCAGCAGGCGTGGGTTCAATCCCTGGTTGGGGAGCTAAGATCCCACATGCTGCGCAGCCAAAGAAATTTTTGTCGAACGTTATACTCCTGTATTGTTGGCTTTAGTGGTTTAGATTTTGTTGTACTGTTAAGAAGATTTCAGTTTATTTACCGGGAACAAACAACACATAATGTAAAAATAGTTTCCCAGAAACGATTTCCATCATTCTCTTCCTCCCTTTCTCCCGCAGACTGGTGTTTCACCTTGACAAGTTCTCTGTCATTCCATAGGAAAGCTGTCTGGCTTGGAGGTTGCAATCCCAGGGAATTTTTCATCAGCGGGGAAGTCTCCATCACTACAGAGGAATCAAGGGAGAAGTCAGTCCCTGGTAAGTGAGATGCTCCCCCTAAACACCAACACAGCAGTCGTGTACCTTTCAAGGGGTTCAGGGGCAAGATGGGCAAGGCATTTCTACTAACTCTTCTTAAGGATCACGGACAGTGCCCTATGCTACGAGGTAAGCGGTGACTGCTGTAGTTCTTACTGGTGATCCTTTCCTGTCACTGATTCTCGGCTTTCTTTGTATTTCATAGGACTGTTGTCAGTCCAATACAAAATGAGTCTTATTTTTAAAAACCTGAAATGTTTTACAGAGCCTAGCATTCTCATATAGGGTCCTTTCCATTCTCCCCACTTTCCCGAGAGGCCAAGAACACTTCACACCATGAACTAGGAGAGGGGGTAGAGCCCTTTCTGATGAAATACATCAACAAAGACAGAGCCTTAGCCTGCTTGCTCTCTGGACAGGATCTCGGACCACAAGGTCTTCAATCCTGGTATAAATGAAGGAAGTGAGGACAGTTCAACTGGCACTCTGATAACAAGAGTTCGGAAACACCTTCCGAAGAGACTATAGCAGTAGATGAGGGAAGGGAGTGCTACAGTGTGGCAGTACAGGGGGAACGATCGGCTACAGCAGTGAAAAGTGTGGTACCGATTGGTGTGCTCTCGGGGTTCTTGTACATGTAGCATAGATGACCTCTACGGTGGCCCTCCCACCTTCCCACCTGCATTAGGTGTTCTTTTTTTTTGTAATTTATGTTTATGTATTTATTTACTGTTTGAACTTATTTATTCTACGTATTTATGTTTTTGGCTGCACTGGGTCTCTCATTGCTGTGCACGGGCTTTCTCTAGTTGGCGGCTAGCGGGGGCTACTCTCGGTTGCGGTGTGCGGGCATCTCATCGCGGTGGCTTCTCTTGTTGCGGAGCATGGGCTGTAGGCACGTGGGCTTCGGTAGTTGAGGCTCACGGGCTCTAGAATGCAGGCTCCGTCGTCGTGGCACATGCGCTTAGTTGCTGCACGGCATGTGGGATCTTCGCAGACCAGGGCTCGAACCCGTGTCCCCTGCATTGGCAGGCGCCACCAGGGAAGCCCTAGGTGTTCTCATATAGAGTCTAAAAACAGAGAGCACTGAGAGAAGGTAGTGGTTATTAAAGGCTCAGGATCTAAATTCTACCTGTCTCTACACCCCTTCCCAGCTGTCGATTTGACCCCATTTTTGAATGCTGACCTCATTGTTCAACTTTTCTCTGCCGTCTGTATACTCACCTTGAAAACTTGTTTCTGTGATGCGTTGAGCAGACACAGGGTGGCAGACTGCAGAGGTGGAAGCTGGTGGTCGGATATTTGTGGGCTGAATCTCCTTCAGTCCCATTCCCATTTCTGGTTGCCCAGAGGCCCTACTTCCTGTGTGTGACGCCGAGCCGTAGGATTGCGGGCAGGAGCCAAGTTCTCCATACAGTAAAGACCCCAGTGTGCCTTGGTTACAGTAATATACCTGGCTTCCTTCCTGGCAGGGAAGTGACAGGCGGCTATGCCCCTGCTTTGTTCGTGGGCCTCCTGATCCAGCAGTTCCCTTGGCTCTGCCCCTGTCGTCAGCTGCCCCTAGGATAACTCTGAGCCCTAGCCACTTCTCTGGTAGATTTCCCTATTCCCCCACTACAGTCACACCTGAATAAGGCAACTCAGACCTTTCAGAGATGTGTCCTGAACCTCTTGTTTTCTGAAATACCTATCTGGTGGTTGTGAGACTTAAGGCCAGCGTCCCCGAGAGACTTTTTCTATTTCTCCTAGTAAACCTAGACTCATCTTCTGTCACCTTCAACTCTACTCCAATTGTGTTCTTTCAACCCAGACCTCTGACCCTGCTTTTTACTTCTGCCATTTCATCCTCGCTCCTGCTTCCTTTCCTAAATCCATACGTCTCTTTTGGCCTTCCTAGCCCTGGGCCAAGTTCCTTCCTCTTTGCTCAGTTTTTACCCCTTTCCTTCATTCTCCCATCCAACTTTCAGTCCTTCCTTTCTCACGCCCCAGTTAGCAGCATCTGAAAATTCGAAAGGTTTGTTACTCGTCTATTAATTGTATTCCATTTACTTATTCAGTTCTATACCTGTCTTACCTGTGTATGGAAGAACAGCTGGTAGCCAAGGTGGCACCAAGAATCCTAGCAGCTCTCACTTGACGTATCCGTAGTAGTCGGCAATTTCCATTTCGTTTTCCCTCTCGGTGAAAAATTGCAGCTTGCCCGAAGAGGTGTATCTGGCAGCATTCTCCCGTTGTTGTTGAGCCCGCCTCTTCATGGCCTCTCGCTCTGGCCTCTGCTCTTGTTCGATGGGCTTTGACATGACTGGCTCAGGCACGTTGGGTTCCCTCCATGGAACTCGTTGCTTGCTGAAGTCTTGGAGTAGAAAGTGGGTTTGGAGCTTGGGTGGGGACTGGCGCTTATTCACAGCAGGGGGAACAGGCTCCCGCTGGAGAGGAGCGCCAGATGAAGTTTTGGAGGGTGCAGGCCTAGGAGCAGCAGACTGAGGGACACGAGGCTGGGTATGGTTGGGCCAAGCCGGTTGGGTTGGGTTGGTCACAGTTGGCTGAGCTGGTTTGGCGGGGCCTGGCAAAGAGGCAGGAGCTGGCTGGGATGAATTGGCTGCAGCAGGTTGAGCTGAGTCAGTAGAACCAGGCTGGGCACGGTAAGCCCCAGCAGGCCGATGTGAGGCCAGAGACTGTGGCCTCCGAGGAGCGGGTCGAGCTTGAGGCTTGTCCCAGGCAGAAAAAGGCAGAGGTATCAACTTGACCTTCCCAGGAGGAGGCCGCTCATACTGGGCTGGAGACGGACACTCTGTTTCAGCACTGCTGTCTGGTTTCTGGGCTTGGACTTGCGTTTTCTCAGGACCCTTCCCCTCACGTGGGGTATGCCGCCATGGCTGGATAGCTGGGGGTGGCTGGGGGTCTTTGGGGTTGCTTGACTTTCCCAAGAGCCGACAGGAAGAGAGCCCAGTTTTCGTCTCATTCTTCTTCCCCAGCGCATGAAGAACCTTCACAGACTCCAGCATGCGCACGCCAAGGGAGGTTCGAGGCTTTTGAAAGCTCTGTTGGAGAAGCTCAGTTTGGTGTTCCTTTCGCTTCGTGTGGGGGATTGCTGGCTTCTCTTCTGCCTTGACTTTGTTCCCTGACTGCTTGTTCTCCTCAGCCTTGTTTCTCCCTCTGGTCCTTTTGGTCTTTTCCTGCCCGTGGCTCTTAGTTTTGCTGATCTTTCTGGATGCAGCTTTCTGAGGTTTGCCTTGAGAGTGCTTGGCCGTGTTCACAGGAGCCCTGTCACTGACTGCAGCGTGGCATGTAACCACTTCTCCCCCTAACAGGCACTCTGGATTCTTTGGCTGGATTTTGGCCTTGGGAGCGCCACTGATAGGCTCAGAGGCTTTCTGTTTGTTCTTCCTGGGTTGATCAGAGGGAACCTTTATGACACTTGGCTTTTCCTGCACCTGATTCACCTTAATGGCTCTGGTGTCTTTAGCTTTGATCACGTTGGGACCTTGGGATTGATCAAGATCTTTCAAAGGATTAAAGAGCTGGGGAAGGTGAATATCCTCCGCCAGTGTAGTAATGTCTGCAAGACCACTGCTAGGTTCAATCCCATTTTCAAGTGTCCCTAGGTCCTGACGACTCCGGCTGTTCTCTCCCAGATCAGCATTTTCAGAACCAGGCTGCTCCTCTTGGCTGAGGGGATCGGTGCAGGCCAGCGGCTGGTGAATATCAGGGATTCCTAAAGGGAGTAGTGGAGGATCTTGGTTCTCTGTTGGGATCTGGTAGGCATCCAGAGGCTTTGAAAGCTTGGTTTTGATATCATCCACGTGCTTACTCTCTATTTGTCCCTGGCTTGGAGCTGGAGGCAGGGCCAGGAGACGCCTGGCACTCTGGACTGGAGCTGTCACTGAAATGTCCCCAAGTTCAGATGGTGGGTTACTCTCAAGTATGTGGCTGTTTCTGCTACTGCAGGACTTGGGGAGTTCTTGACTTTGTGTCACACAAAACGTCTGGCTTGGAGGTTGCAATCCCAGGGAATTTTTCATCACCAGGGGGGAGGTCTCCATCCCTACAAAGGGATCAAGGGAGAAGTCAGTCCCTGGTAAGTGAGATGCTCCCCCTAAACACCAACACAGCAGTCGTGTACCTTTCAAGGGGTTCAGGGGCAAGATGGGCAAGGCATTTCTACTAACTCTTCTTAAGGATCACGGACAGTGCCCTATGCTACGAGGTAAGCGGTGACTGTTGTAATTCTTACTGGTGAGCCTTTCCTGTCGCTGATTCTCGGCTCGCTTTGTATTTCATAGGACTGTTTATAAGTCCAATACAAAATGAGTCTTATTTTTAAAAACCTGAAATGTTTTACAAAGCCTAGCATTCTCATATAGGGTCCTTTCCATTCTCCCCACTTTCCCGAGAGGCCAAGAACACGTCACACCATGAACTAGGAGAGGGGGTAGAGCCCTTGCTGATGAAATACATCAACAAAGACAGAGTCTTAGCCTGCTTGCTCTCTGGACAGGATCTCGGACCACAAGGTCTTCAATCCTGGTATAAATGAAGGAAGTGAGGACAGTTCAACTGGCACTCTCATAACAAGAGTTCTGAAACACCTTCCGAAGAGACTATAGCAGTAGATGAGGGAAGGGAGTGCTACAGTGTGGCAGTACAGGGGGAACGATCGGCTACAGCAGTGAAAAGTGTGGTACCGATTGGTGTGCTCTCGGGGTTCTTGTACATGTAGCATAGATGACCTCTACAGTGGCCCTCCCACCGTCCCACCTGCATTAGGTGTTCTTTTTTTTTTGTAATTTATGTTTATGTATTTATTTACTGTTTGAACTTATTTATTCTACGTATTTATGTTTTTGGCTGCACTGGGTCTCTCATTGCTGTGCACGGGCTTTCTCTAGTTGGCGGCTAGCGGGGGCTACTCTTGGTTGCGGTGTGCGGGCTTCTCATCGCGGTGGCTTCTCTTGTTGCGGAGCATGGGCTGTAGGCACGTGGGCTTCGGTAGTTGAGGCTCACGGGCTCTAGAATGCAGGCTCCGTCGTTGTGGCACATGCGCTTAGTTGCTGCACGGCATGTGGGATCTTCGCAGACCAGGGCTCGAACCCGTGTCCCCCGCATTGCATTGGCAGGCGGATTCTTAACCACGGCGCCACCAGGGAAGCCCTAGGTGTTCTCATAGAGAGTCTAAAAACAGAGGGCACTGAGCGAAGGTAGTGGTTATTAAAGGCTCAGGATCTGAATTCTACCTGCCTCTACACCCCTTCCCAGCTGTCGATTTGACCCCATTTTTGAATGCCGACCTCATTCTTCAACTTTCTCTGGCGTTTGTTATACTCACCTTGAAAACTTGTTTCTGTGATGCGTTGAGCAGACACAGGGTGGCAGACTGCAGAGGTGGAAGCTGGTGGTCGGATATTTGTGGGCTGAATCTCCTTCGGTCCCATTCCCATTTCTGGTTGCCCAGAGGCCCGACTTCCTGTGTATGACGCCGAGCCGTAGGATTGCGGGCAGGAGCCAAGTTCTCCATACAGTAAAGACCCCAGTGTGCCTTGGTTATAGTAATATACCTGGCTCCCTTCCTGGCAGGGAAGTGGCAGGCGGCTCTGCCCCTGATTTGGAATCTGAGATGGTGTTCCCTGAGCAAGGCTGGCAGAAAGCGATGGATGTAGAGGGACCATGTTCTTGGCGTCTGAAGTTTTATCATACTGGGCTGCCAGAAACATGGAGGAGGCAGCTGTGTGGCGGTCAGTGAGTGCCAGAGTAAAGTCTCCGAGTGAAGAAGAATTCTTTTCAGTGCTTGCTGTGATGTCCCACTCAAGAACACCTGGATAGGAAGCAGCTGAAGTGGAGATCTGGCTGTGGTCAGTAACTCCAGATAACATAGTCGTGCTAGAATGTTGGTAAAGGTAGGCACTACCCATGAGTGTCTGGAAAGGGGTACCAGTAGCCGATGCCGAACTGACGGCAGGGGCAGAGACTCTGGAGAAGTTGCAGACACTTCGTGTTAGGGAAGTTGCATTGCTCACCACAGGAGGAGAATGCTGCAGAGAATCTAGAGTTCCAAGTAGAGATGGATGTTGGAAATTTTCTGTAAGAACAAGAGGGTCATGAAAAACTCAGGGAGGTTGAGAAATTCTCACTACGTTTGAGGAACGGCATCATCTGAAGGTTCTTGCTATCAGGACACCTCTACTATCACTACTTCCTGAGAAACCCAAAATCAGACAGTTGATGATGGCTGTAAGGACTGAGCAGTTTTCCACTCTTCTCTATTCACTGCCTGTGCTCCCATCTTGGGCACAGACGGGCAGAAGAGCCAAGTGGTGTGGTTCAGAGATTGTTCTCTAGGCTGGAAGCAACCTTCTCCCTGCCCTGTCTTTCCCTTCAGCCTGCACTCGTATTGACTTCTATGCTATTTCCTAGACTGGAAGCATTTTAGAACTAGGAGGCCCTTAGAGAACTTCGATGTTCTCAGTCTCATTTCGTGAGTAAGGAAACTGAGGCTCAGAGAGGTCGGGTTGACTTGTTCAAGTTCTCTCATTATGTTAGTATCATTACCAGGTTTCAGAACCTAAGTATCCTGACTTCCTTGCCAGGACTCCACTCTGAGCATGATACTGCCAGAAAGCAGGAGAAATAGAACTTATAATATAGGCATTTTTTTTGTCCATTAGAAAACAGTACGGCTATTACCATGGTCGTCTTCAGTGTCTCCCTTTGCTTGTGCAGTTCCCACGCTATTACCTAGAGGTGACGTACAGCTCAGTCCAACTGGTGAATTGAAAGAGTCATTTTTGCCCTCTTCAAGCCCGGTTTCTCATCCTACCTCAAAATGATTACCCGAAAGTGGATTTCTTAAGTGCTTTTGGAAAGGGAAAAGTTATCTGATTACTTCAGATTCCTCACCTGTAAAGTGGTTATAACACCACCACCAATAATAATAGCAGTAATAATTAATAGATGAATAAGCTGATCTGTTGCGTATGATTTATATGGAGGAAGATACAATAAGTTCTAGAAAGACAAAGAAAAATCATGACAAGCATATTACGTTAACGAAAAAGAAATCCATAGATATTAATGAAAACTGGGGTATGTGGCAAGTATCGAAGCCTAATGAATTTACTAACAAATGGCATTCTGTACCATCCATGCAATATTATGAAAGTGAATTTTGCCCACTCTATTTTAGTGAATACTATTAACCAGAAGACACGATGGAGGTGATAGAGGTGAATGAATTCCTAGCCAATGCATACAGACAGAGAAGGTATGTCAGTAAAAAATGCATAACAAGCAACAGAATGCAATAAATGTGCATGTATAGGTAGCCACAACACATATAGACAAGTATTTCAATGAAAACCGGTACGAAGCAGACAGCAAAATAATAAGTGTAAAAGAGTTTCATTATTGTGCTCCTTCATATTTTTACCCAGCAAGTAAGAGGTATTAAGCCTAGGAGAAATATATATTTCAATGAATATAGCTTATATAATAAGCAGAAAGGAAGCTTAAAATGTATCAGGAAGGTTTTTGGATTTATCCTAGAACTTAGATTAGAATCATCTTCAGCATCCAAGAAGATGGCATCCCAAAACCTCAAAAAACCATCATGCCTAGAATCCAATTAAAAAAGATTTTCAAATGTAAGAAAATCCACAGGACTCCACAATATGGTTTTCGATAAACGTGGATGTTTGTTTGTTTTGTTTCTTTGGCCGCGCCGCGTGGCCCTGGCCGTGAAAGCACCGAGTCCTAAGCACTGGACCGCCAGGGAATTCCCTAAGTGGGGGGAATTAGAGATGTGGGGCCTGACTTTTTCTTCTTCTTCTTCTTCTTCGGTAGCTAAGATCTACAAGCGAACGATGGCTGTTGATCAATGTGCTCTCTGTGTTAGGAAGGAAATAACTGTAAAAATGAAAAGCAGCCTTGCCTTAGAACCTACATATCACACCAAGGAAAATAGTCCTTCTGATTCAATTTAGAAGATATCACTTAAAATGTTGAATTGGTGAAATGTCTACCTAGTTTAAAAATTAGAAAGAATAAAACACTGAAAAGCAGCCCCCTAGATAACCACTGTGGTTGCTTGTTTATAGGAGGCATCATTTCTAAAACGTATTTCTAAAATGTTTATATTCAAAACTGTCAAGTGGCCAACTGTATTCAGAGAGGCAATAAAAGAAAGAAAACGGAGTATGACTTTTCTGATAAGCTGCCTTTCCCGGTGATCCCCTGTTCTGGCCTTACTTTCCTTCTTAAGTCTGTTAATGTAAGGGTTTGCTACCATCAACTTGGTTTTGCCCTGCTCTGAGCAGGTTTCCCTCTGTGCTGTTTCTGCTTTAATTGAAAATCTTTGGTTCCCATCAGCATTCCATTGCAAACTCCGTTTTTCTTGAGAGCTCCTCTATGCTTTCCCTCTTCATTCTTACATTTTCTCCCATCTCTTGGTGCCTGTTGGCCTGTGCTAATGAAAACCGTCCTAAACTTCCTTACGCTCGACTCTGTGCCTCCCTGTAGAGCCCAGTACTCTCCATCCTCTCTCCCTATTCTCTCTTTTCAACTAGTCGAAATCCTAGTGGAGGGAGACCATTAGAGATGAAACATCTTGGTATATATTGCTAGTTTTCTATGTCCCCTGGCTTTTCTGTGTTTCTGTTGAAACACTCTTGAGAAGTGTCTGATTTCGTTTTCTACATGGGTACCCTTTAAGGCTCAATACTGGAAAAGAAGGGGATCAGAGTGATCAACCCAATGTGGTATCCTAACGTAACAGTTAAGGAAAGCAACAGGCTTTGTGAGACAGCCAGTGATTTGTCCAAAGTCACACAGATAGTAAACGTCAAAGTCAAAAGTGAAATTAGGTCTCCAGACGTGTAGTTCAATACTTTCCCTCATTATTCCATGCTATTTTGAATCTCCTACTCAATTTAGGGGCAAAAGAAATCGAACGCAAAACTTTCCAAAGTTTCTTTTCTTACCTGACATGGTCAGAGAAGAGGAAGCATCCACTGCAGGTACAAGGGATGAGGAGACAACACTAGAGGATGTCTGAGTGGCTGCAGCTGAACGGCGCACGTGTCCAGTACAGAGGTCACTGGTTACTGGTCCAAACAGCTCCACGGAAACCCCAAGGCTCTACCAAGTGGTAGTAGGTTTGGGAGGAGAGTGATGTCACAAAGCAGGCAGTTGAAAGGTATGAGAGAGCCAATAGGGAGGTCCGATCCCCAACAGGAAGGCGGGCTTGGGTGAAGAGAGTGTAGGAGAGCTAAAACAACACCTGAGTTTCTGAGCTTTGGGGAGGAGGAAATCCTAGAAGACAGATTTACCTCCCCCAGGCTCTTCCATTAGGGAAATCATTGCAACATTTCTTACAGACGTTCATTAATACACTGAACTAAGAGTTACTTATATTCTACAGAGTATTCTATTTTATGTATCATATACTTAGAGCTATATAGATCTTCTTTAATTAATAATCCTTAGGAAGGAAAGAGCCATCTAGTTTGAACTATTACAGTTGTTCTGAAATCAGATGTGTCTAATGAGTGAACTGATAGCAGCTTTTAAGGAGCCAAAGTAGGGATTAAGAAGCTCTCTTTGTAACTTGGTTCAAGAGTAGGGTGAAGTTTCTTGAGTGTACCTTGTGGAGAATGTTGTGGTCCAAGGCTCTTCTCTTTTAGTTTCTTCTCCTTGACTCCTACCTTCCTTGGGCTGGGCTAGGCTGGGGGCCAGGTTGGACTTGCGACTTAACATTTCTCTTCCGCTTTCTCTTTTTTTTTTTTCTTCCATTATGGGCATTGCTTCGAGGACAAGCCTTGATCTTGCATTGGACGTTACTTCCTGTCACCTTCCAGCAGCAGGAGTCTTCTTTTCAGTGCTTGATGCTTCACGAAATAGACTCTGCCCGTTGGCAGCAAATACCAGAGAGCTAGGAGACAGAGCTGGTTGCAGACCTTTCCTCTTCCAGCCTTTGGTTGCAATTGTTTGGCCCATAATTTGCTAGCTCTAGTTCCTTGGGCCACACAGGTATCCTGCCATCTCCAGCTCTTGTTATATGTGAGAGACATTCTGAACACTGTCCCTTTTTCTTTGCACAGAAGTATATACAGTGTGGCAGTTACTGTAATCTCCTCCGCCTTGCAAACAGCCACTCTAGAATCTTGGACCTCTAGGACTCTCTGTCTTGCATGCTTGGGGGCAAGGCCAAGCAAAATGAAGAGGAGAATAATTAGAGAAAGAGGAGGACGTTGGTGGAGAATTGGGAGCAGGTAAGGTGAAAGGGCACAGGAGAAAAGAGATGCATGTAGACTTTTTGGTTTCTGTGGGAAACAGGTTGACACACTTGGGCCTCATTTGGTATTAACAGAACAGAGAGTTAAAGATCTAAGTAGCTAGATAGTGTGCAGCAACTGCCATGAAGTCTGTACACTGAAGAGAACAGTCTCACATCTAGTTTTCATTTTGTTTTATGTCATAGTACCTTATTTATAGCATTCACTGGTGTGTTTGTAGAATACAGATGTTTTCAAATGCTCTGGTTTTGTCTACATGGTTATCTCCTTGTCCTGTTTGTAAGGAATCCAACATTGTAAGACATATTGCATGTTTTTCTCTTGACGATTGTTGACCTTGAAGCGTCATGAACTAACTTGAGCTGTTGGATTCTGTGGAGAAACGTTCAAAAGGGTCTGTGAAAAAGGCACTGTGGTGAGTCGCATTATGCACCCGAGCGTAAGGAGCAGATATCTGCCACCAGCCCAGCTTGGCCTGGATTGCCTCTGTTTTAGTTCCCCTGGTTAGTGCTTTTCTCCCTAACCACTCTTGTGACTGTGATAATGTGAGTAAGGGCGGAGTTGCTAATGATCTATGTGTGAGGTAAGCTGGTTTGAGGGAGGAAATCTATGGACCTAGTCATTTTCCTTGGTGGTAAGCTTTCAGGGGTGCAGAGATTGATCTTCCTGGGGCCTTTTCTGGTCCCAGGAAGATATCGCATAGATGGGACCTCCCAAGACACACATTGAATCTTTAGGCCTGTTTTTCCTATTATGAGGTACGAGTTTCTTCACTGATGGGGATGATGCTTATCTGAGAAGAAATTGTGAAAGGTGGTGTAGTGTAGAGGTGTGGCTTAAGCTTTTAAGTTTTCCTCCAGGTTTTTCCCCTAAGCTTCCTACTTCGGACGGCCTACTTACATGATACTAGTAGGTGATGTCCGGCTAACAACTTCCTAAATATACCTGCAAGCCAGATCAGTGTCTCTTTTCTCTGTATTCCCATGGAAATCAAGAGTCCCGCCGAATTTTCCATCGAAACAGTTGATTTGTGTTGTCTCTAGGAATTCTAAAGGGCGTACCGTTGCTTCCTAACCGGTGTCATTTGGGAGATCCGCCTCTGTACGTTCAAATGATTAATTTTGAGACTTTGCTCATGTGTGCAGTAAACCCTTGAATTCCCTAAGACCTTCCTTTCCTCCATCTCCTACCCCATTAAGCCCGCTTCAGTTCATCTCCTGAATTTCTTTGGAATCTGTCAGCCAGCTCTTCCTCAACTTCCTAATACTGAACTTGCCTGTCTGTTGCGATTAGGTCCTAACTAGTGTCCATATATCTTGTT
This sequence comes from Balaenoptera borealis, assembly GCF_965194805.1. Taxonomy (NCBI): domain Eukaryota; kingdom Metazoa; phylum Chordata; class Mammalia; order Artiodactyla; family Balaenopteridae; genus Balaenoptera; species Balaenoptera borealis. Next base: position 90,663 of record NW_028122990.1, read on the forward strand.
TCCTTCCAATCCACTCTTCACACAAGAAACCTTCAAAGCAAGTTGGAACGTTGCTCATAAACATCGCTCACAAGCATTGTTTTGAGAATAGAAAACACACTGTTGGCCTTTAAGACTCTGCGTGGTCTAGAATCCTCTCTGCTTCTCTAGTCCCATCTTGTGCCACTTTTGCCCTCACTTTCTATGCTTCAGATACACTGAATTAACCTTAGTTCTCACTCATCTGACAGAAGTCAGTTCAGATACTATTTTTCACTGTGATTCCTAGCATTAAGGAATTTGATTATCAGGTTTTGTATGAGGACTATTTCATCAGGGGTACAGAAGTTCTGGCCATCTCTGGTTTTGGATATCCCTTATTTGTTGAGACCTTTGCGTTGTTTGGTTGCCTTTTGTCTGTTTTCCAGATGGGAAAACAGGAACAAGGGAAGTATAGGTTATTACTAGGTGGGGTTGAGCAAGTGGAGCAGCAAACTGCAAAGCAGAAAGAAGAGGGACGTACTATAGAGGGATATGACTTCCATTCTCAAGGCGCCTGCATCCTGTGCAGGGAGACAGCCTAACATAAAATGTGCCTAACAACAAATATATTGACTTCTTACTAAAAATCTCCAGTTCATAGAACCGAGGGGTTTGTACCTTCTCCTTTAAAAGTGATAGTCCTGGGACTTCCCCGGTGGTCCCGTGGTGAAGACTCTGCGCTTCCAATGCAGCAGGCGTGGGTTCAATCCCTGGTTGGGGAGCTAAGATCCCACATGCTGCGCAGCCAAAGAAATTTTTGTCGAACGTTATACTCCTGTATTATTGGCTTTAGTGGTTTAGATTTTGTTTTACTGTTAGGAAGATTTCAGTTTATTTACCGGGAACAAACAACACATAATGTAAAAATAGTTTCCCAGAAACGATTTCCATCATTCTCTTCTTCCCTTTCTCCCGCAGACTGGTGTTTCACCTTGACAAGTTCTCTGTCATTCCATAGGAAAGCTGTCTGGCTTAGAGGTTGCAATCCCAGGGAATTTTTCATCAGCGGGGAAGTCTCCATCACTACAGAGGAATCAAGGGATAAGTCAGTCCCTGGTAAGTGAGATGCTCCCCCTAAACACCAACACAGCAGTCGTGTACCTTTCAAGGGGTTCAGGGGCAAGATGGGCAAGGCATTTCTACTAACTCTTCTTAAGGATCACGGACAGTGCCCTATGCTACGAGGTAAGCGGTGACTGTTGTAGTTCTTACTGGTGATCCTTTCCTGTCACTGATTCTCGGCTTTCTTTGTATTTCATAGGACTGTTGTAAGTCCAATACAAAATGAGCCTTATTTTTAAAAACCTGAAATGTTTTACAGAGCCTAGCATTCTCATATAGGGTCCTTTCCATTCTCCCCACTTTCCCGAGAGGCCAAGAACACGTCACACCATGAACTAGGAGAGGGGGTAGAGCCCTTGCTGATGAAATACATCAACAAAGACAGAGTCTTAGCCTGCTTGCTCTCTGGACAGGATCTCGGACCACAAGGTCTTCAATCCTGGTATAAATGAAGGAAGTGAGGACAGTTCAACTGGCACTCTGATAACAAGAGTTCGGAAACACCTTCCAAAGAGACTATAGCAGAAGATGAGGGAAGGGAGTGCTACAGTGTGGCAGTACAGGGGGAATGATCGGCTACAGCAGTGAAAAGTGTGGTACCGATTGGTGTGCTCTCGGGGTTCTTGTACATGTAGCATAGATGACCTCTACAGTGGCCCTCGCACCTTCCCACCTGCATTAGGTGTTCTTTTTTTTTGTAATTTATGTTTATGTATTTATTTACTGTTTGAACTTATTTATTCTACGTATTTATTTTTTTGGCCGCACTGGGTCTCTCATTGCTGTGCACGGGCTTTCTCTAGTTGGCGGCTAGCGGGGGCTACTCTCGGTTGCGGTGTGCGGGCATCTCATCGCGGTGGCTTCTCTTGTTGCGGAGCATGGGCTGTAGGCACGTGGGCTTCGGTAGTTGAGGCTCACGGGCTCTAGAATGCAGGCTCCGTCGTTGTGGCACATGCGCTTAGTTGCTGCACGGCATGTGGGATCTTCGCAGACCAGGGCTCGAACCCGTGTCCCCTGCATTGGCAGGCGCCACCAGGGAAGCCCTAGGTGTTCTCATATAGAGTCTAAAAACAGAGAGCACTGAGAGAAGGTAGTGGTTATTAAAGGCTCAGGATCTAAATTCTACCTGTCTCTACACCCCTTCCCAGCTGTCGATTTGACCCCATTTTTGAATGCTGACCTCATTGTTCAACTTTTCTCTGCCGTCTGTATACTCACCTTGAAAACTTGTTTCTGTGATGCGTTGAGCAGACACAGGGTGGCAGACTGCAGAGGTGGAAGCTGGTGGTCGGATATTTGTGGGCTGAATCTCCTTCAGTCCCATTCCCATTTCTGGTTGCCCAGAGGCCCTACTTCCTGTGTGTGACGCCGAGCCGTAGGATTGCGGGCAGGAGCCAAGTTCTCCATACAGTAAAGACCCCAGTGTGCCTTGGTTATAGTAATATACCTGGCTTCCTTCCTGGCAGGGAAGTGACAGGCGGCTATGCCCCTGCTTTGTTCGTGGGCCTCCTGATCCAGCAGTTCCCTTGGCTCTGCCCCTGTCGTCAGCTGCCCCTAGGATAACTCTGAGCCCTAGCCACTTCTCTGGTAGATTTCCCTATTCCCCCACTACAGTCACACCTGAATAAGGCAACTCAGACCTTTCAGAGATGTGTCCTGAACCTCTTGTTTTCTGAAATACCTATCTGGTGGTTGTGAGACTTAAGGCCAGCGTCCCCGAGAGACTTTTTCTATTTCTCCTAGTAAACCTAGACTCATCTTCTGTCACCTTCAACTCTACTCCAATTGTGTTCTTTCAACCCAGACCTCTGACCCTGCTTTTTACTTCTGCCATTTCATCCTCGCTCCTGCTTCCTTTCCTAAATCCATACGTCTCTTTTGGCCTTCCTAGCCCTGGGCCAAGTTCCTTCCTCTTTGCTCAGTTTTTACCCCTTTCCTTCATTCTCCCATCCAACTTTCAGTCCTTCCTTTCTCACGCCCCAGTTAGCAGCATCTGAAAATTCGAAAGGTTTGTTACTCGTCTATTAATTGTATTCCATTTACTTATTCAGTTCTATACCTATCTTACCTGTGTATGGAAGAACAGCTGGTAGCCAAGGTGGCACCAAGAATCCTAGCAGCTCTCACTTGACGTATCCGTAGTAGTCGGCAATTTCCATTTCGTTTTCCCTCTCGGTGAAAAATTGCAGCTTGCCCGAAGAGGTGTATCTGGCAGCATTCTCCCGTTGTTGTTGAGCCCGCCTCTTCATGGCCTCTCGCTCTGGCCTCTGCTCTTGTTCGATGGGCTTTGACATGACTGGCTCAGGCACGTTGGGTTCCCTCCATGGAACTCGTTGCTTGCTGAAGTCTTGGAGTAGAAATTGGGTTTGGAGCTTGGGTGGGGACTGGCGCTTATTCACAGCAGGGGGAACAGGCTCCCGCTGGAGAGGAGCGCCAGATGAAGTTTTGGAGGGTGCAGGCCTAGGAGCAGCAGACTGAGGGACACGAGGCTGGGTATGGTTGGTCCAAGCCGGTTGGGTTGGGTTGGTCACAGTTGGCTGAGCTGGTTTGGCGGGGCCTGGCAAAGAGGCAGGAGCTGGCTGGGATGAATTGACTGCAGCAGGTTGAGCTGAGTCAGTAGAACCAGGCTGGGCACGGTAAGCCCCAGCAGGCCGATGTGAGGCCAGAGACTGTGGCCTCCGAGGAGCGGGTCGAGCTTGAGGCTTGTCCCAGGCAGAAAAAGGCAGAGGTATCAACTTGACCTTCCCAGGAGGAGGCCGCTCATACTGGGCTGGAGACGGACACTCTGTTTCAGCACTGCTGTCTGGTTTCTGGGCTTGGACTTGCGTTTTCTCAGGACCCTTCCCCTCACGTGGGGTATGCCGCCATGGCTGGATAGCTGGGGGTGGCTGGGGGTCTTTGGGGTTGCTTGACTTTCCCAAGAGCCGACAGGAAGAGAGCCCAGTTTTCGTCTCATTCTTCTTCCCCAGCGCATGAAGAACCTTCACAGACTCCAGCATGCGCACGCCAAGGGAGGTTCGAGGCTTTTGAAAGCTCTGTTGGAGAAGCTCAGTTTGGTGTTCCTTTCGCTTCGTGTGGGGGATTGCTGGCTTCTCTTCTGCCTTGACTTTGTTCCCTGACTGCTTGTTCTCTTCAGCCTTGTTTCTCCCTCTGGTCCTTTTGGTCTTTTCCTGCCCGTGGCTCTTAGTTTTGCTGATCTTTCTGGATGCAGCTTTCTGAGGTTTGCCTTGAGAGTGCTTGGCCGTGTTCACAGGAGCCCTGTCACTGACTGCAGCGTGGCATATAACCACTTCTCCCCCTAACAGGCACTCTGGATTCTTTGGCTGGATTTTGGCCTTGGGAGCGCCACTGATAGGCTCAGAGGCTTTCTGTTTGTTCTTCCTGGGTTGATCAGAGGGAACCTTTATGACACTTGGCTTTTCCTGCACCTGATTCACCTTAATGGCTCTGGTGTCTTTAGCTTTGATCACGTTGGGACCTTGGGATTGATCAAGATCTTTCAAAGGATTAAAGAGCTGGGGAAGGTGAATATCCTCCGCCAGTGTAGTAATGTCTGCAAGACCACTGCTAGGTTCAATCCCATTTTCAAGTGTCCCTAGGTCCTGACGACTCCGGCTGTTCTCTCCCAGATCAGCATTTTCAGAACCAGGCTGCTCCTCTTGGCTGAGGGGATCGGTGCAGGCCAGCGGCTGGTGACTATCAGGGATTCCTAAAGGGAGTAGTGGAGGATCTTGGTTCTCTGTTGGGATCTGGTAGGCATCCAGAGGCTTTGAAAGCTTGGTTTTGATATCATCCACGTGCTTACTCTCTATTTGTCCCTGGCTTGGAGCTGGAGGCAGGGCCAGGAGACGCCTGGCACTCTGGACTGGAGCTGTCACTGAAATGTCCCCAAGTTCAGATGGTGGGTTACTCTCAAGTATGTGGCTGTTTCTGCTACTGCAGGACTTGGGGAGTTCTTGACTTTGTGTCACACAAAACGTCTGGCTTGGAGGTTGCAATCCCAGGGAATTTTTCATCACCAGGGGGGAGGTCTCCATCCCTACAAAGGGATCAAGGGAGAAGTCAGTCCCTGGTAAGTGAGATGCTCCCCCTAAACACCAACACAGCAGTCATGTACCTTTCAAGGGGTTCAGGGGCAAGATGGGCAAGGCATTTCTACTAACTCTTCTTAAGGATCACGGACAGTGCCGTATGCTACGAGGTAAGCGGTGACTGTTGTAATTCTTACTGGTGAGCCTTTCCTGTCACTGATTCTCGGCTCGCTTTGTATTTCATAGGACTGTTATAAGTCCAATACAAAATGAGTCTTATTTTTAAAAACCTGAAATGTTTTACAAAGCCTAGCATTCTCATATAGGGTCCTTTCCATTCTCCCCACTTTCCCGAGAGGCCAAGAACACGTCACACCATGAACTAGGAGAGGGGGTAGAGCCCTTGCTGATGAAATACATCAACAAAGACAGAGTCTTAGCCTGCTTGCTCTCTGGACAGGATCTCGGACCACAAGGTCTTCAATCCTGGTATAAATGAAGGAAGTGAGGACAGTTCAACTGGCACTCTCATAACAAGAGTTCTGAAACACCTTCCGAAGAGACTATAGCAGTAGATGAGGGAAGGGAGTGCTACAGTGTGGCAGTACAGGGGGAATGATCGGCTACAGCAGTGAAAAGTGTGGTACCGATTGGTGTGCTCTCGGGGTTCTTGTACATGTAGCATAGATGACCTCTACAGTGGCCCTCCCACCTTCCCACCTGCATTAGGTGTTCTTTTTTTTGTAATTTATGTTTATGTATTTATTTACTGTTTGAACTTATTTATTCTACGTATTTATTTTTTTGGCTGCACTGGGTCTCTCATTGCTGTGCACGGGCTTTCTCTAGTTGGCGGCTAGCGGGGGCTACTCTTGGTTGCGGTGTGCGGGCTTCTCATCGCGGTGGCTTCTCTTGTTGCGGAGCATGGGCTGTAGGCACGTGGGCTTCGGTAGTTGAGGCTCACGGGCTCTAGAATGCAGGCTCCGTCGTTGTGGCACATGCGCTTAGTTGCTGCACGGCATGTGGGATCTTCGCAGACCAGGGCTCGAACCCGTGTCCCCCGCATTGCATTGGCAGGCGGATTCTTAACCACGGCGCCACCAGGGAAGCCCTAGGTGTTCTCATATAGAGTCTAAAAACAGAGGGCACTGAGCGAAGGTAGTGGTTATTAAAGGCTCAGGATCTAAATTCTACCTGCCTCTACACCCCTTCCCAGCTGTCGATTTGACCCCATTTTTGAATGCCGACCTCATTCTTCAACTTTCTCTGGCGTTTGTTATACTCACCTTGAAAACTTGTTTCTGTGATGCGTTGAGCAGACACAGGGTGGCAGACTGCAGAGGTGGAAGCTGGTGGTCGGATATTTGTGGGCTGAATCTCCTTCAGTCCCATTCCCATTTCTGGTTGCCCAGAGGCCCGACTTCCTGTGTATGACGCCGAGCCGTAGGATTGCGGGCAGGAGCCAAGTTCTCCATACAGTAAAGACCCCAGTGTGCCTTGGTTACAGTAATATACCTGGCTTCCTTCCTGGCAGGGAAGTGACAGGCGGCTCTGCCCCTGATTTGGAATCTGAGATGGTGTTCCCTGAGCAAGGCTGGCAGAAAGCGATGGATGTAGAGGGACCATGTTCTTGGCGTCTGAAGTTTTATCATCCTGGGCTGCCAGAAACATGGAGGAGGCAGCTGTGTGGCGGTCAGTGAGTGCCAGAGTAAAGTCTCCGAGTGAAGAAGAATTCTTTTCAGTGCTTGCTGTGATGTCCCACTCAAGAACACCTGGATAGGAAGCAGCTGAAGTGGAGATCTGGCTGTGGTCAGTAACTCCAGATAACATAGTCGTGCTAGAATGTTGGTAAAGGTAGGCACTACCCATGAGTGTCTGGAAAGGGGTACCAGTAGCCGATGCCGAACTGACGGCAGGGGCAGAGACTCTGGAGAAGTTGCAGACACTTCGTGTTAGGGAAGTTGCATTGCTCACCACAGGAGGAGAATGCTGCAGAGAATTTAGAGTTCCAAGTAGAGATGGATGTTGGAAATTTTCTGTAAGAACAAGAGGGTCATGAAAAACTCAGGGAGGTTGAGAAATTCTCACTACGTTTGAGGAACGGCATCATCTGAAGGTTCTTGCTATCAGGACACCTCTACTATCACTACTTCCTGAGAAACCCAAAATCAGACAGTTGATGATGGCTGTAAGGACTGAGCAGTTTTCCACTCTTCTCTATTCACTGCCTGTGCTCCCATCTTGGGCACAGACGGGCAGAAGAGCCAAGTGGTGTGGTTCAGAGATTGTTCTCTAGGCTGGAAGCAACCTTCTCCCTGCCCTGTCTTTCCCTTCAGCCTGCACTCGTATTGACTTCTATGCTATTTCCTAGACTGGAAGCATTTTAGAACTAGGAGGCCCTTAGAGAACTTCGATGTTCTCAGTCTCATTTCGTGAGTAAGGAAACTGAGGCTCAGAGAGGTCGGGTTGACTTGTTCAAGTTCTCTCATTATGTTAGTATCATTACCAGGTTTCAGAACCTAAGTATCCTGACTTCCTTGCCAGGACTCCACTCTGAGCATGATACTGCCAGAAAGCAGGAGAAATAGAACTTATAATATAGGCATTTTTTTTGTCCATTAGAAAACAGTACGGCTGTTACCATTGTCGTCTTCGGTGTCTCCCTTTGCTTGTGCAGTTCCCACGCTATTACCTAGAGGTGACGTACAGCTCAGTCCAACTGGTGAATTGAAAGAGTCATTTTTGCCCTCTTCAAGCCTGGTTTCTCATCCTACCTCAAAATGATTACCCGAAAGTGGATTTCTTAAGTGCTTTTGGAAAGGGAAGAGTTATCTGATTACTTCAGATTACTCATCTGTAAAGTGGTTATAACACCACCACCAATAATAATAGCAGTAATAATTAATAGATGAATAAGCTGATCTGTTGCGTATGATTTATATGGAGGAAGATACAATAAGTTCTAGAAAGACAAAGAAAAATCATGACAAGCATATTACGTTAACGAAAAAGAAATCCATAGATATTAATGAAAACTGGGGTATGTGGCAAGTATCGAAGCCTAATGAATTTACTAACAAATGGCATTCTGTACCATCCATGCAATATTATGAAAGTGAATTTTGCCCACTCTATTTTAGTGAATACTATTAACCAGAAGACACGATGGAGGTGATAGAGGTGAATGAATTCCTAGCCAATGCATACAGACAGAGAAGGTATGTCAGTAAAAAATGCATAACAAGCAACAGAATGCAATAAATGTGCATGTATAGGTAGCCACAACACATATAGACAAGTATTTCAATGAAAACCGGTACGAAGCAGACAGCAAAATAATAAGTGTAAAAGAGTTTCATTATTGTGCTCCTTCATATTTTTACCCAGCAAGTAAGAGGTATTAAGCCTAGGAGAAATATATATTTCAATGAATATAGCTTATATAATAAGCAGAAAGGAAGCTTAAAATGTATCAGGAAGGTTTTTGGATTTATCCTAGAACTTAGATTAGAATCATCTTCAGCATCCAAGAAGATGGCATCCCAAAACCTCAAAAAACCATCATGCCTAGAATCCAATTAAAAAAGATTTTCAAATGTAAGAAAATCCACAGGACTCCACAATATGGTTTTCGATAAATGTGGATGTTTGTTTGTTTTGTTTCTTTGGCCGCGCCGCGTGGCCCTGGCCGTGAAAGCACCGAGTCCTAAGCACTGGACCGCCAGGGAATTCCCTAAGTGGGGGGAATTAGAGATGTGGGGCTTGACTTTTTCTTCTTCTTCTTCTTCTTCTTCGGTAGCTAAGATCTACAAGCGAACGATGGCTGTTGATCAATGTGCTCTCTGTGTTAGGAAGGAAATAACTGTAAAAATGAAAAGCAGCCTTGCCTTAGAACCTACATATCACACCAAGGAAAATAGTCCTTCTGATTCAATTTAGAAGATATCACTTAAAATGTTGAATTGGTGAAATGTCTACCTAGTTTAAAAATTAGAAAGAATAAAACACTGAAAAGCAGCCCCCTAGATAACCACTGTGGTTGCTTGTTTATAGGAGGCATCATTTCTAAAACGTATTTCTAAAATGTTTATATTCAAAACTGTCAAGTGGCCAACTGTATTCAGAGAGGCAATAAAAGAAAGAAAACGGAGTATGACTTTTCTGATAAGCTGCCTTTCCTGGTGATCCCCTGTTCTGGCCTTACTTTCCTTCTTAGTCTGTTAATGTAAGGGTTTGCTACCATCAACTTGGTTTTGCCCTGCTCTGAGCAGGTTTCCCTCTGTGCTGTTGCTGCTTTAATTGAAAATCTTTGGTTCCCATCAGCATTCCATTGCAAACTCCGTTTTTCTTGAGAGCTCCTCTATGCTTTCCCTCTTCATTCTTACATTTTCTCCCATCTCTTGGTGCCTGTTGGCCTGTGCTAATGAAAACCATCCTAAACTTCCTTACGCTCGACTCTGTGCCTCCCTGTAGAGCCCAGTACTCTCCATCCTCTCTCCCTATTCTCTCTTTTCAACTAGTCGAAATCCTAGTGGAGGGAGACCATTAGAGATGAAACATCTTGGTATATATTGCTAGTTTTCTATGTCCCCTGGCTTTTCTATGTTTCTGTTGAAACACTCTTGAGAAGTGTCTGATTTCGTTTTCTACATGGGTACCCTTTAAGGCTCAATACTGGAAAAGAAGGGGATCAGAGTGATCAACCCAACGTGGTATCCTAACGTAACAGTTAAGGAAAGCAACAGGCTTTGTGAGACAGCCAGTGATTTGTCCAAAGTCACACAGATAGTAAACGTCAAAGTCAAAAGTGAAATTAGGTCTCCAGACGTGTAGTTCAATACTTTCCCTCATTATTCCATGCTATTTTGAATCTCCTACTCAATTTAGGGGCAAAAGAATCGAACGCAAAACTTTCCAAAGTTTCTTTTCTTACCTGACATGGTCAGAGAAGAGGAAGCATCCACTGCAGGTACCAGGGATGAGGAGACAACACTAGAGGATGTCCGAGTGGCTGCAGCTGAACGGCGCACGTGTCCAGTACAGAGGTCACTGGTTACTGGTCCAAACAGCTCCACGGAAACCCCAAGACTCTACCAAGTGGTAGTAGGTTTGGTAGGAGAGTGATGTCACAAAGCAGGCAGTTGAAAGGTATGAGAGAGCCAATAGGGAGGTCCGATCCCCAACAGGAAGGCGGGCTTGGGTGAAGAGAGTGTAGGAGAGCTAAAACAACACCTGAGTTTCTGAGCTCTGGGGAGGAAATCCTAGAAGACAGATTTACCTCCCCCAGGCTCTTCCATTAGGGAAATCATTGCCACATTTCTTACAGACGTTCATTAATACACTGAACTAAGAGTTACTTATATTCTACAGAGTATTCTATTTTATGTATCATATACTTAGAGCTATATAGATCTTCTTTAATTAATAATCCTTAGGAAGGAAAGAGCCATCTAGTTTGAACTATTACAGTTGTTCTGAAATCATATGTGTCTAATGAGTGAACTGATAGCAGCTTTTAAGGAGCCAAAGTAGGGATTAAGAAGCTCTCTTTGTAACTTGGTTCAAGAGTAGGGTGAAGTTTCTTGAGTGTACCTTGTGGAGAATGTTGTGGTCCAAGGCTCTTCTCTTTTAGTTTCTTCTCCTTGACTCCTACCTTCCTTGGGCTGGGCTAGGCTGGGGGCCAGGTTGGACTTGCGACTTAACGTTTCACTTCCGCTTTCTCTTTTTTTTTTCTCTTCCATTATGGGCATTGCTTCGAGGACAAGCCTTGATCTTGCATTGGACGTTACTTCCTGTCAACTTCCAGCAGCAGGAGTCTTCTTTTCAGTGCTTGATGCTTCACGAAATAGACTCTGCCCGTTGGCAGCAAATACCAGAGAGCTAGGAGACAGAGCTGGTTGCAGACCTTTCCTCTTCCAGCCTTTGGTTGCAATTGTTTGGCCCATAATTTGCTAGCTCTAGTTCCTTGGGCCACACAGGTATCCTGCCATCTCCAGCTCTTGTTATATGTGAGAGACATTCTGAACACTGTCCCTTTTTCTTTGCACAGAAGTATATACAGTGTGGCAGTTACTGTAATCTCCTCCGCCTTGCAAACAGCCACTCTAGAATCTTGGACCTCTAGGACTCTCTGTCTTGCATGCTTGGGGGCAAGGCCAAGCAAAATGAAGAGGAGAATAATTAGAGAAAGAGGAGGACGTTGGTGGAGAATTGGGAGCAGGTAAGGTGAAAGGGCACAGGAGAAAAGAGATGCATGTAGACTTTTTGGTTTCTGTGGGAAACAGGTTGACACACTTGGGCCTCATTTGGTATTAACAGAACAGAGAGTTAAAGATCTAAGTAGCTAGATAGTGTGCAGCAACTGCCATGAAGTCTGTACACTGAAGAGAAGAGTCTCACATCTAGTTTTCATTTTGTTTTATGTCATAGTACCTTATTTATAGCATTCACTGGTGTGTTTGTAGAATACAGATGTTTTCAAATGCTCTGGTTTTGTCTACATGGTTATCTCCTTGTCCTGTTTGTAAGGAATCCAACATTGTAAGACATATTGCATGTTTTTCTCTTGACGATTGTTGACCTTGAAGCGTCATGAACTAACTTGAGCTGTTGGATTCTGTGGAGAAACGTTCAAAAGGGTCTGTGAAAAAGGCACTGTGGTGAGTCGCATTATGCACCCGAGCGTAAGGAGCAAGATATCTGCCACCAGCCCAGCTTGGCCTGGATTGCCTCTGTTTTAGTTCCCCTGGTTAGTGCTTTTCTCCCTAACCACTCTTGTGACTGTGATAATGTGAGTAAGGGCGGAGTTGCTAATGATCTATGTGTGAGGTAAGCTGGTTTGAGGGAGGCAATCTATGGACCTAGTCATTTTCCTTGGTGGTAAGCTTTCAGGGGTGCAGAGATGGATCTTCCTGGGGCCTTTTCTGGTCCCAGGAAGATATCGCATAGATGGGACCTCCCAAGACACACATTGAATCTTTAGGCCTGTTTTTCCTATTATGAGGTACGAACGAGTTTCTTCACTGATGGGGATGATGCTTATCTGAGAAGAAATTGTGAAAGGTGGTGTAGTGTAGAGGTGTGGCTTAAGCTTTTAAGTTTTCCTCCAGGTTTTTCCCCTAAGCTTCCTACTTCGGACGGCCTACTTACATGATACTAGTAGGTGATGTCCGGCTAACAACTTCCTAAATATACCTGCAAGCCAGATCAGTGTCTCTTTTCTCTGTATTCCCATGGAAATCAAGAGTCCCGCCGAATTTTCCATCGAAACAGTTGATTTGTGTTGTCTCTAGGAATTCTAAAGGGCGTACCGTTGCTTCCTAACCGGTGTCATTTGGGAGATCCGCCTCTGTACGTTCAAATGATTAATTTTGAGACTTTGCTCATGTGTGCAGTAAACCCTTGAATTCCCTAAGACCTTCCTTTCCTCCATCTCCTACCCCATTAAGCCCGCTTCAGTTCATCTCCTGAATTTCTTTGGAATCTGTCAGCCAGCTCTTCCTCAACTTCCTAATACTGAACTTGCCTGTCTGTTGCGATTAGGTCCTAACTAGTGTCCATATATCTTGTTTCCTTCCAATCCACTCTTCACACAAGAAACCTTCAAAGCAAGTTGGAACGTTGCTCATAAACATCGCTCACAAGCATTGTTTTGAGAATAGAAAACACACTGTTGGCCTTTAAGACTCTGCGTGGTCTAGAATCCTCTCTGCTTCTCTAGTCCCATCTTGTGCCACTTTTGCCCTCACTTTCTATGCTTCAGATACACTGAATTAACCTTAGTTCTCACTCATCTGACAGAAGTCAGTTCAGATACTATTTTTCACTGTGATTCCTAGCATTAAGGAATTTGATTATCAGGTTTTGTATGAGGACTATTTCATCAGGGGTACAGAAGTTCTGGCCATCTCTGGTTTTGGATATCCCTTATTTGTTGAGACCTTTGCGTTGTTTGGTTGCCTTTTGTCTGTTTTCCAGATGGGAAAACAGGAACAAGGGAAGTATAGGTTATTACTAGGTGGGGTTGAGCAAGTGGAGCAGCAAACTGCAAAGCAGAAAGAAGAGGGACGTACTATAGAGGGATATGACTTCCATTCTCAAGGCGCCTGCATCCTGTGCAGGGAGACAGCCTAACATAAAATGTGCCTAACAACAAATATATTGACTTCTTACTAAAAATCTCCAGTTCATAGAACCGAGGGGTTTGTACCTTCTCCTTTAAAAGTGATAGTCCTGGGACTTCCCCGGTGGTCCCGTGGTGAAGACTCTGCGCTTCCAATGCAGCAGGCGTGGGTTCAATCCCTGGTTGGGGAGCTAAGATCCCACATGCTGCGCAGCCAAAGAAATTTTTTTCGAACGTTATACTCCTGTATTATTGGCTTTAGTGGTTTAGATTTTGTTTTACTGTTAGGAAGATTTCAGTTTATTTACCGGGAACAAACAACACATAATGTAAAAATAGTTTCCCAGAAACGATTTCCATCATTCTCTTCTTCCCTTTCTCCCGCAGACTGGTGTTTCACCTTGACAAGTTCTCTGTCATTCCATAGGAAAGCTGTCTGGCTTGGAGGTTGCAATCCCAGGGAATTTTTCATCAGCGGGGAAGTCTCCATCACTACAGAGGAATCAAGGGAGAAGTCAGTCCCTGGTAAGTGAGATGCTCCCCCTAAACACCAACACAGCAGTCGTGTACCTTTCAAGGGGTTCAGGGGCAAGATGGGCAAGGCATTTCTACTAACTCTTCTTAAGGATCACGGACAGTGCCCTATGCTACGAGGTAAGCGGTGACTGTTGTAGTTCTTACTGGTGATCCTTTCCTGTCACTGATTCTCGGCTTTCTTTGTATTTCATAGGACTGTTGTAAGTCCAATACAAAATGAGTCTTATTTTTAAAAACCTGAAATGTTTTACAGAGCCTAGCATTCTCATATAGGGTCCTTTCCATTCTCCCCACTTTCCCGAGAGGCCAAGAACACGTCACACCATGAACTAGGAGAGGGGGTAGAGCCCTTGCTGATGAAATACATCAACAAAGACAGAGTCTTAGCCTGCTTGCTCTCTGGACAGGATCTCGGACCACAAGGTCTTCAATCCTGGTATAAATGAAGGAAGTGAGGACAGTTCAACTGGCACTCTGATAACAAGAGTTCGGAAACACCTTCCAAAGAGACTATAGCAGTAGATGAGGGAAGGGAGTGCTACAGTGTGGCAGTACAGGGGGAATGATCGGCTACAGCAGTGAAAAGTGTGGTACCGATTGGTGTGCTCTCGGGGTTCTTGTACATGTAGCATAGATGACCTCTACGGTGGCCCTCGCACCTTCCCACCTGCATTAGGTGTTCTTTTTTTTTGTAATTTATGTTTATGTATTTATTTACTGTTTGAACTTATTTATTCTACGTATTTATTTTTTTGGCCGCACTGGGTCTCTCATTGCTGTGCACGGGCTTTCTCTAGTTGGCGGCTAGCGGGGGCTACTCTCGGTTGCGGTGTGCGGGCATCTCATCGCGGTGGCTTCTCTTGTTGCGGAGCATGGGCTGTAGGCACGTGGGCTTCGGTAGTTGAGGCTCACGGGCTCTAGAATGCAGGCTCCGTCGTTGTGGCACATGCGCTTAGTTGCTGCACGGCATGTGGGATCTTCGCAGACCAGGGCTCGAACCCGTGTCCCCTGCATTGGCAGGCGCCACCAGGGAAGCCCTAGGTGTTCTCATATAGAGTCTAAAAACAGAGAGCACTGAGAGAAGGTAGTGGTTATTAAAGGCTCAGGATCTAAATTCTACCTGTCTCTACACCCCTTCCCAGCTGTCGATTTGACCCCATTTTTGAATGCTGACCTCATTGTTCAACTTTTCTCTGCCGTCTGTATACTCACCTTGAAAACTTGTTTCTGTGATGCGTTGAGCAGACACAGGGTGGCAGACTGCAGAGGTGGAAGCTGGTGGTCGGATATTTGTGGGCTGAATCTCCTTCAGTCCCATTCCCATTTCTGGTTGCCCAGAGGCCCTACTTCCTGTGTGTGACGCCGAGCCGTAGGATTGCGGGCAGGAGCCAAGTTCTCCATACAGTAAAGACCCCAGTGTGCCTTGGTTATAGTAATATACCTGGCTTCCTTCCTGGCAGGGAAGTGACAGGCGGCTATGCCCCTGCTTTGTTCGTGGGCCTCCTGATCCAGCAGTTCCCTTGGCTCTGCCCCTGTCGTCAGCTGCCCCTAGGATAACTCTGAGCCCTAGCCACTTCTCTGGTAGATTTCCCTATTCCCCCACTACAGTCACACCTGAATAAGGCAACTCAGACCTTTCAGAGATGTGTCCTGAACCTCTTGTTTTCTGAAATACCTATCTGGTGGTTGTGAGACTTAAGGCCAGCGTCCCCGAGAGACTTTTTCTATTTCTCCTAGTAAACCTAGACTCATCTTCTGTCACCTTCAACTCTACTCCAATTGTGTTCTTTCAACCCAGACCTCTGACCCTGCTTTTTACTTCTGCCATTTCATCCTCGCTCCTGCTTCCTTTCCTAAATCCATACGTCTCTTTTGGCCTTCCTAGCCCTGGGCCAAGTTCCTTCCTCTTTGCTCAGTTTTTACCCCTTTCCTTCATTCTCCCATCCAACTTTCAGTCCTTCCTTTCTCACGCCCCAGTTAGCAGCATCTGAAAATTCGAAAGGTTTGTTACTCGTCTATTAATTGTATTCCATTTACTTATTCAGTTCTATACCTGTCTTACCTGTGTATGGAAGAACAGCTGGTAGCCAAGGTGGCACCAAGAATCCTAGCAGCTCTCACTTGACGTATCCGTAGTAGTCGGCAATTTCCATTTCGTTTTCCCTCTCGGTGAAAAATTGCAGCTTGCCCGAAGAGGTGTATCTGGCAGCATTCTCCCGTTGTTGTTGAGCCCGCCTCTTCATGGCCTCTCGCTCTGGCCTCTGCTCTTGTTCGATGGGCTTTGACATGACTGGCTCAGGCACGTTGGGTTCCCTCCATGGAACTCGTTGCTTGCTGAAGTCTTGGAGTAGAAATTGGGTTTGGAGCTTGGGTGGGGACTGGCGCTTATTCACAGCAGGGGGAACAGGCTCCCGCTGGAGAGGAGCGCCAGATGAAGTTTTGGAGGGTGCAGGCCTAGGAGCAGCAGACTGAGGGACACGAGGCTGGGTATGGTTGGTCCAAGCCGGTTGGGTTGGGTTGGTCACAGTTGGCTGAGCTGGTTTGGCGGGGCCTGGCAAAGAGGCAGGAGCTGGCTGGGATGAATTGACTGCAGCAGGTTGAGCTGAGTCAGTAGAACCAGGCTGGGCACGGTAAGCCCCAGCAGGCCGATGTGAGGCCAGAGACTGTGGCCTCCGAGGAGCGGGTCGAGCTTGAGGCTTGTCCCAGGCAGAAAAAGGCAGAGGTATCAACTTGACCTTCCCAGGAGGAGGCCGCTCATACTGGGCTGGAGACGGACACTCTGTTTCAGCACTGCTGTCTGGTTTCTGGGCTTGGACTTGCGTTTTCTCAGGACCCTTCCCCTCACGTGGGGTATGCCGCCATGGCTGGATAGCTGGGGGTGGCTGGGGGTCTTTGGGGTTGCTTGACTTTCCCAAGAGCCGACAGGAAGAGAGCCCAGTTTTCGTCTCATTCTTCTTCCCCAGCGCATGAAGAACCTTCACAGACTCCAGCATGCGCACGCCAAGGGAGGTTCGAGGCTTTTGAAAGCTCTGTTGGAGAAGCTCAGTTTGGTGTTCCTTTCGCTTCGTGTGGGGGATTGCTGGCTTCTCTTCTGCCTTGACTTTGTTCCCTGACTGCTTGTTCTCCTCAGCCTTGTTTCTCCCTCTGGTCCTTTTGGTCTTTTCCTGCCCGTGGCTCTTAGTTTTGCTGATCTTTCTGGATGCAGCTTTCTGAGGTTTGCCTTGAGAGTGCTTGGCCGTGTTCACAGGAGCCCTGTCACTGACTGCAGCGTGGCATATAACCACTTCTCCCCCTAACAGGCACTCTGGATTCTTTGGCTGGATTTTGGCCTTGGGAGCGCCACTGATAGGCTCAGAGGCTTTCTGTTTGTTCTTCCTGGGTTGATCAGAGGGAACCTTTATGACACTTGGCTTTTCCTGCACCTGATTCACCTTAATGGCTCTGGTGTCTTTAGCTTTGATCACGTTGGGACCTTGGGATTGATCAAGATCTTTCAAAGGATTAAAGAGCTGGGGAAGGTGAATATCCTCCGCCAGTGTAGTAATGTCTGCAAGACCACTGCTAGGTTCAATCCCATTTTCAAGTGTCCCTAGGTCCTGACGACTCCGGCTGTTCTCTCCCAGATCAGCATTTTCAGAACCAGGCTGCTCCTCTTGGCTGAGGGGATCGGTGCAGGCCAGCGGCTGGTGACTATCAGGGATTCCTAAAGGGAGTAGTGGAGGATCTTGGTTCTCTGTTGGGATCTGGTAGGCATCCAGAGGCTTTGAAAGCTTGGTTTTGATATCATCCACGTGCTTACTCTCTATTTGTCCCTGGCTTGGAGCTGGAGGCAGGGCCAGGAGACGCCTGGCACTCTGGACTGGAGCTGTCACTGAAATGTCCCCAAGTTCAGATGGTGGGTTACTCTCAAGTATGTGGCTGTTTCTGCTACTGCAGGACTTGGGGAGTTCTTGACTTTGTGTCACACAAAACGTCTGGCTTGGAGGTTGCAATCCCAGGGAATTTTTCATCACCAGGGGGGAGGTCTCCATCCCTACAAAGGGATCAAGGGAGAAGTCAGTCCCTGGTAAGTGAGATGCTCCCCCTAAACACCAACACAGCAGTCATGTACCTTTCAAGGGGTTCAGGGGCAAGATGGGCAAGGCATTTCTACTAACTCTTCTTAAGGATCACGGACAGTGCCGTATGCTACGAGGTAAGCGGTGACTGTTGTAATTCTTACTGGTGAGCCTTTCCTGTCACTGATTCTCGGCTCGCTTTGTATTTCATAGGACTGTTATAAGTCCAATACAAAATGAGTCTTATTTTTAAAAACCTGAAATGTTTTACAAAGCCTAGCATTCTCATATAGGGTCCTTTCCATTCTCCCCACTTTCCCGAGAGGCCAAGAACACGTCACACCATGAACTAGGAGAGGGGGTAGAGCCCTTGCTGATGAAATACATCAACAAAGACAGAGTCTTAGCCTGCTTGCTCTCTGGACAGGATCTCGGACCACAAGGTCTTCAATCCTGGTATAAATGAAGGAAGTGAGGACAGTTCAACTGGCACTCTCATAACAAGAGTTCTGAAACACCTTCCGAAGAGACTATAGCAGTAGATGAGGGAAGGGAGTGCTACAGTGTGGCAGTACAGGGGGAACGATCGGCTACAGCAGTGAAAAGTGTGGTACCGATTGGTGTGCTCTCGGGGTTCTTGTACATGTAGCATAGATGACCTCTACAGTGGCCCTCCCACCTTCCCACCTGCATTAGGTGTTCTTTTTTTTGTAATTTATGTTTATGTATTTATTTACTGTTTGAACTTATTTATTCTACGTATTTATTTTTTTGGCTGCACTGGGTCTCTCATTGCTGTGCACGGGCTTTCTCTAGTTGGCGGCTAGCGGGGGCTACTCTTGGTTGCGGTGTGCGGGCTTCTCATCGCGGTGGCTTCTCTTGTTGCGGAGCATGGGCTGTAGGCACGTGGGCTTCGGTAGTTGAGGCTCACGGGCTCTAGAATGCAGGCTCCGTCGTTGTGGCACATGCGCTTAGTTGCTGCACGGCATGTGGGATCTTCGCAGACCAGGGCTCGAACCCGTGTCCCCCGCATTGCATTGGCAGGCGGATTCTTAACCACGGCGCCACCAGGGAAGCCCTAGGTGTTCTCATATAGAGTCTAAAAACAGAGGGCACTGAGCGAAGGTAGTGGTTATTAAAGGCTCAGGATCTAAATTCTACCTGCCTCTACACCCCTTCCCAGCTGTCGATTTGACCCCATTTTTGAATGCCGACCTCATTCTTCAACTTTCTCTGGCGTTTGTTATACTCACCTTGAAAACTTGTTTCTGTGATGCGTTGAGCAGACACAGGGTGGCAGACTGCAGAGGTGGAAGCTGGTGGTCGGATATTTGTGGGCTGAATCTCCTTCAGTCCCATTCCCATTTCTGGTTGCCCAGAGGCCCGACTTCCTGTGTATGACGCCGAGCCGTAGGATTGCGGGCAGGAGCCAAGTTCTCCATACAGTAAAGACCCCAGTGTGCCTTGGTTACAGTAATATACCTGGCTTCCTTCCTGGCAGGGAAGTGACAGGCGGCTCTGCCCCTGATTTGGAATCTGAGATGGTGTTCCCTGAGCAAGGCTGGCAGAAAGCGATGGATGTAGAGGGACCATGTTCTTGGCGTCTGAAGTTTTATCATCCTGGGCTGCCAGAAACATGGAGGAGGCAGCTGTGTGGCGGTCAGTGAGTGCCAGAGTAAAGTCTCCGAGTGAAGAAGAATTCTTTTCAGTGCTTGCTGTGATGTCCCACTCAAGAACACCTGGATAGGAAGCAGCTGAAGTGGAGATCTGGCTGTGGTCAGTAACTCCAGATAACATAGTCGTGCTAGAATGTTGGTAAAGGTAGGCACTACCCATGAGTGTCTGGAAAGGGGTACCAGTAGCCGATGCCGAACTGACGGCAGGGGCAGAGACTCTGGAGAAGTTGCAGACACTTCGTGTTAGGGAAGTTGCATTGCTCACCACAGGAGGAGAATGCTGCAGAGAATTTAGAGTTCCAAGTAGAGATGGATGTTGGAAATTTTCTGTAAGAACAAGAGGGTCATGAAAAACTCAGGGAGGTTGAGAAATTCTCACTACGTTTGAGGAACGGCATCATCTGAAGGTTCTTGCTATCAGGACACCTCTACTATCACTACTTCCTGAGAAACCCAAAATCAGACAGTTAATGATGGCTGTAAGGACTGAGCAGTTTTCCACTCTTCTCTATTCACTGCCTGTGCTCCCATCTTGGGCACAGACGGGCAGAAGAGCCAAGTGGTGTGGTTCAGAGATTGTTCTCTAGGCTGGAAGCAACCTTCTCCCTGCCCTGTCTTTCCCTTCAGCCTGCACTCGTATTGACTTCTATGCTATTTCCTAGACTGGAAGCATTTTAGAACTAGGAGGCCCTTAGAGAACTTCGATGTTCTCAGTCTCATTTCGTGAGTAAGGAAACTGAGGCTCAGAGAGGTCGGGTTGACTTGTTCAAGTTCTCTCATTATGTTAGTATCATTACCAGGTTTCAGAACCTAAGTATCCTGACTTCCTTGCCAGGACTCCACTCTGAGCATGATACTGCCAGAAAGCAGGAGAAATAGAACTTATAATATAGGCATTTTTTTTGTCCATTAGAAAACAGTACGGCTGTTACCATTGTCGTCTTCGGTGTCTCCCTTTGCTTGTGCAGTTCCCACGCTATTACCTAGAGGTGACGTACAGCTCAGTCCAACTGGTGAATTGAAAGAGTCATTTTTGCCCTCTTCAAGCCTGGTTTCTCATCCTACCTCAAAATGATTACCCGAAAGTGGATTTCTTAAGTGCTTTTGGAAAGGGAAGAGTTATCTGATTACTTCAGATTACTCATCTGTAAAGTGGTTATAACACCACCACCAATAATAATAGCAGTAATAATTAATAGATGAATAAGCTGATCTGTTGCGTATGATTTATATGGAGGAAGATACAATAAGTTCTAGAAAGACAAAGAAAAATCATGACAAGCATATTACGTTAACGAAAAAGAAATCCATAGATATTAATGAAAACTGGGGTATGTGGCAAGTATCGAAGCCTAATGAATTTACTAACAAATGGCATTCTGTACCATCCATGCAATATTATGAAAGTGAATTTTGCCCACTCTATTTTAGTGAATACTATTAACCAGAAGACACGATGGAGGTGATAGAGGTGAATGAATTCCTAGCCAATGCATACAGACAGAGAAGGTATGTCAGTAAAAAATGCATAACAAGCAACAGAATGCAATAAATGTGCATGTATAGGTAGCCACAACACATATAGACAAGTATTTCAATGAAAACCGGTACGAAGCAGACAGCAAAATAATAAGTGTAAAAGAGTTTCATTATTGTGCTCCTTCATATTTTTACCCAGCAAGTAAGAGGTATTAAGCCTAGGAGAAATATATATTTCAATGAATATAGCTTATATAATAAGCAGAAAGGAAGCTTAAAATGTATCAGGAAGGTTTTTGGATTTATCCTAGAACTTAGATTAGAATCATCTTCAGCATCCAAGAAGATGGCATCCCAAAACCTCAAAAAACCATCATGCCTAGAATCCAATTAAAAAAGATTTTCAAATGTAAGAAAATCCACAGGACTCCACAATATGGTTTTCGATAAACGTGGATGTTTGTTTGTTTTGTTTCTTTGGCCGCGCCGCGTGGCCCTGGCCGTGAAAGCACCGAGTCCTAAGCACTGGACCGCCAGGGAATTCCCTAAGTGGGGGGAATTAGAGATGTGGGGCTTGACTTTTTCTTCTTCTTCTTCTTCTTCTTCGGTAGCTAAGCTCTACAAGCGAACGATGGCTGTTGATCAATGTGCTCTCTGTGTTAGGAAGGAAATAACTGTAAAAATGAAAAGCAGCCTTGCCTTAGAACCTACATATCACACCAAGGAAAATAGTCCTTCTGATTCAATTTAGAAGATATCACTTAAAATGTTGAATTGGTGAAATGTCTACCTAGTTTAAAAATTAGAAAGAATAAAACACTGAAAAGCAGCCCCCTAGATAACCACTGTGGTTGCTTGTTTATAGGAGGCATCATTTCTAAAACGTATTTCTAAAATGTTTATATTCAAAACTGTCAAGTGGCCAACTGTATTCAGAGAGGCAATAAAAGAAAGAAAACGGAGTATGACTTTTCTGATAAGCTGCCTTTCCTGGTGATCCCCTGTTCTGGCCTTACTTTCCTTCTTAGTCTGTTAATGTAAGGGTTTGCTACCATCAACTTGGTTTTGCCCTGCTCTGAGCAGGTTTCCCTCTGTGCTGTTGCTGCTTTAATTGAAAATCTTTGGTTCCCATCAGCATTCCATTGCAAACTCCGTTTTTCTTGAGAGCTCCTCTATGCTTTCCCTCTTCATTCTTACATTTTCTCCCATCTCTTGGTGCCTGTTGGCCTGTGCTAATGAAAACCATCCTAAACTTCCTTACGCTCGACTCTGTGCCTCCCTGTAGAGCCCAGTACTCTCCATCCTCTCTCCCTATTCTCTCTTTTCAACTAGTCGAAATCCTAGTGGAGGGAGACCATTAGAGATGAAACATCTTGGTATATATTGCTAGTTTTCTATGTCCCCTGGCTTTTCTATGTTTCTGTTGAAACACTCTTGAGAAGTGTCTGATTTCGTTTTCTACATGGGTACCCTTTAAGGCTCAATACTGGAAAAGAAGGGGATCAGAGTGATCAACCCAACGTGGTATCCTAACGTAACAGTTAAGGAAAGCAACAGGCTTTGTGAGACAGCCAGTGATTTGTCCAAAGTCACACAGATAGTAAACGTCAAAGTCAAAAGTGAAATTAGGTCTCCAGACGTGTAGTTCAATACTTTCCCTCATTATTCCATGCTATTTTGAATCTCCTACTCAATTTAGGGGCAAAAGAATCGAACGCAAAACTTTCCAAAGTTTCTTTTCTTACCTGACATGGTCAGAGAAGAGGAAGCATCCACTGCAGGTACCAGGGATGAGGAGACAACACTAGAGGATGTCCGAGTGGCTGCAGCTGAACGGCGCACGTGTCCAGTACAGAGGTCACTGGTTACTGGTCCAAACAGCTCCACGGAAACCCCAAGACTCTACCAAGTGGTAGTAGGTTTGGTAGGAGAGTGATGTCACAAAGCAGGCAGTTGAAAGGTATGAGAGAGCCAATAGGGAGGTCCGATCCCCAACAGGAAGGCGGGCTTGGGTGAAGAGAGTGTAGGAGAGCTAAAACAACACCTGAGTTTCTGAGCTCTGGGGAGGAAATCCTAGAAGACAGATTTACCTCCCCCAGGCTCTTCCATTAGGGAAATCATTGCCACATTTCTTACAGACGTTCATTAATACACTGAACTAAGAGTTACTTATATTCTACAGAGTATTCTATTTTATGTATCATATACTTAGAGCTATATAGATCTTCTTTAATTAATAATCCTTAGGAAGGAAAGAGCCATCTAGTTTGAACTATTACAGTTGTTCTGAAATCATATGTGTCTAATGAGTGAACTGATAGCAGCTTTTAAGGAGCCAAAGTAGGGATTAAGAAGCTCTCTTTGTAACTTGGTTCAAGAGTAGGGTGAAGTTTCTTGAGTGTACCTTGTGGAGAATGTTGTGGTCCAAGGCTCTTCTCTTTTAGTTTCTTCTCCTTGACTCCTACCTTCCTTGGGCTGGGCTAGGCTGGGGGCCAGGTTGGACTTGCGACTTAACATTTCACTTCCGCTTTCTCTTTTTTTTTTCTCTTCCATTATGGGCATTGCTTCGAGGACAAGCCTTGATCTTGCATTGGACGTTACTTCCTGTCAACTTCCAGCAGCAGGAGTCTTCTTTTCAGTGCTTGATGCTTCACGAAATAGACTCTGCCCGTTGGCAGCAAATACCAGAGAGCTAGGAGACAGAGCTGGTTGCAGACCTTTCCTCTTCCAGCCTTTGGTTGCAATTGTTTGGCCCATAATTTGCTAGCTCTAGTTCCTTGGGCCACACAGGTATCCTGCCATCTCCAGCTCTTGTTATATGTGAGAGACATTCTGAACACTGTCCCTTTTTCTTTGCACAGAAGTATATACAGTGTGGCAGTTACTGTAATCTCCTCCGCCTTGCAAACAGCCACTCTAGAATCTTGGACCTCTAGGACTCTCTGTCTTGCATGCTTGGGGGCAAGGCCAAGCAAAATGAAGAGGAGAATAATTAGAGAAAGAGGAGGACGTTGGTGGAGAATTGGGAGCAGGTAAGGTGAAAGGGCACAGGAGAAAAGAGATGCATGTAGACTTTTTGGTTTCTGTGGGAAACAGGTTGACACACTTGGGCCTCATTTGGTATTAACAGAACAGAGAGTTAAAGATCTAAGTAGCTAGATAGTGTGCAGCAACTGCCATGAAGTCTGTACACTGAAGAGAAGAGTCTCACATCTAGTTTTCATTTTGTTTTATGTCATAGTACCTTATTTATAGCATTCACTGGTGTGTTTGTAGAATACAGATGTTTTCAAATGCTCTGGTTTTGTCTACATGGTTATCTCCTTGTCCTGTTTGTAAGGAATCCAACATTGTAAGACATATTGCATGTTTTTCTCTTGACGATTGTTGACCTTGAAGCGTCATGAACTAACTTGAGCTGTTGGATTCTGTGGAGAAACGTTCAAAAGGGTCTGTGAAAAAGGCACTGTGGTGAGTCGCATTATGCACCCGAGCGTAAGGAGCAAGATATCTGCCACCAGCCCAGCTTGGCCTGGATTGCCTCTGTTTTAGTTCCCCTGGTTAGTGCTTTTCTCCCTAACCACTCTTGTGACTGTGATAATGTGAGTAAGGGCGGAGTTGCTAATGATCTATGTGTGTGAGGTAAGCTGGTTTGAGGGAGGCAATCTATGGACCTAGTCATTTTCCTTGGTGGTAAGCTTTCAGGGGTGCAGAGATGGATCTTCCTGGGGCCTTTTCTGGTCCCAGGAAGATATCGCATAGATGGGACCTCCCAAGACACACATTGAATCTTTAGGCCTGTTTTTCCTATTATGAGGTACGAACGAGTTTCTTCACTGATGGGGATGATGCTTATCTGAGAAGAAATTGTGAAAGGTGGTGTAGTGTAGAGGTGTGGCTTAAGCTTTTAAGTTTTCCTCCAGGTTTTTCCCCTAAGCTTCCTACTTCGGACGGCCTACTTACATGATACTAGTAGGTGATGTCCGGCTAACAACTTCCTAAATATACCTGCAAGCCAGATCAGTGTCTCTTTTCTCTGTATTCCCATGGAAATCAAGAGTCCCGCCGAATTTTCCATCGAAACAGTTGATTTGTGTTGTCTCTAGGAATTCTAAAGGGCGTACCGTTGCTTCCTAACCGGTGTCATTTGGGAGATCCGCCTCTGTACGTTCAAATGATTAATTTTGAGACTTTGCTCATGTGTGCAGTAAACCCTTGAATTCCCTAAGACCTTCCTTTCCTCCATCTCCTACCCCATTAAGCCCGCTTCAGTTCATCTCCTGAATTTCTTTGGAATCTGTCAGCCAGCTCTTCCTCAACTTCCTAATACTGAACTTGCCTGTCTGTTGCGATTAGGTCCTAACTAGTGTCCATATATCTTGTTTCCTTCCAATCCACTCTTCACACAAGAAACCTTCAAAGCAAGTTGGAACGTTGCTCATAAACATCGCTCACAAGCATTGTTTTGAGAATAGAAAACACACTGTTGGCCTTTAAGACTCTGCGTGGTCTAGAATCCTCTCTGCTTCTCTAGTCCCATCTTGTGCCACTTTTGCCCTCACTTTCTATGCTTCAGATACACTGAATTAACCTTAGTTCTCACTCATCTGACAGAAGTCAGTTCAGATACTATTTTTCACTGTGATTCCTAGCATTAAGGAATTTGATTATCAGGTTTTGTATGAGGACTATTTCATCAGGGGTACAGAAGTTCTGGCCATCTCTGGTTTTGGATATCCCTTATTTGTTGAGACCTTTGCGTTGTTTGGTTGCCTTTTGTCTGTTTTCCAGATGGGAAAACAGGAACAAGGGAAGTATAGGTTATTACTAGGTGGGGTTGAGCAAGTGGAGCAGCAAACTGCAAAGCAGAAAGAAGAGGGACGTACTATAGAGGGATATGACTTCCATTCTCAAGGCGCCTGCATCCTGTGCAGGGAGACAGCCTAACATAAAATGTGCCTAACAACAAATATATTGACTTCTTACTAAAAATCTCCAGTTCATAGAACCGAGGGGTTTGTACCTTCTCCTTTAAAAGTGATAGTCCTGGGACTTCCCCGGTGGTCCCGTGGTGAAGACTCTGCGCTTCCAATGCAGCAGGCGTGGGTTCAATCCCTGGTTGGGGAGCTAAGATCCCACATGCTGCGCAGCCAAAGAAATTTTTTTCGAACGTTATACTCCTGTATTATTGGCTTTAGTGGTTTAGATTTTGTTTTACTGTTAGGAAGATTTCAGTTTATTTACCGGGAACAAACAACACATAATGTAAAAATAGTTTCCCAGAAACGATTTCCATCATTCTCTTCTTCCCTTTCTCCCGCAGACTGGTGTTTCACCTTGACAAGTTCTCTGTCATTCCATAGGAAAGCTGTCTGGCTTGGAGGTTGCAATCCCAGGGAATTTTTCATCAGCGGGGAAGTCTCCATCACTACAGAGGAATCAAGGGAGAAGTCAGTCCCTGGTAAGTGAGATGCTCCCCCTAAACACCAACACAGCAGTCGTGTACCTTTCAAGGGGTTCAGGGGCAAGATGGGCAAGGCATTTCTACTAACTCTTCTTAAGGATCACGGACAGTGCCCTATGCTACGAGGTAAGCGGTGACTGTTGTAGTTCTTACTGGTGATCCTTTCCTGTCACTGATTCTCGGCTTTCTTTGTATTTCATAGGACTGTTGTAAGTCCAATACAAAATGAGTCTTATTTTTAAAAACCTGAAATGTTTTACAGAGCCTAGCATTCTCATATAGGGTCCTTTCCATTCTCCCCACTTTCCCGAGAGGCCAAGAACACGTCACACCATGAACTAGGAGAGGGGGTAGAGCCCTTGCTGATGAAATACATCAACAAAGACAGAGTCTTAGCCTGCTTGCTCTCTGGACAGGATCTCGGACCACAAGGTCTTCAATCCTGGTATAAATGAAGGAAGTGAGGACAGTTCAACTGGCACTCTGATAACAAGAGTTCGGAAACACCTTCCAAAGAGACTATAGCAGTAGATGAGGGAAGGGAGTGCTACAGTGTGGCAGTACAGGGGGAATGATCGGCTACAGCAGTGAAAAGTGTGGTACCGATTGGTGTGCTCTCGGGGTTCTTGTACATGTAGCATAGATGACCTCTACGGTGGCCCTCGCACCTTCCCACCTGCATTAGGTGTTCTTTTTTTTTGTAATTTATGTTTATGTATTTATTTACTGTTTGAACTTATTTATTCTACGTATTTATTTTTTTGGCCGCACTGGGTCTCTCATTGCTGTGCACGGGCTTTCTCTAGTTGGCGGCTAGCGGGGGCTACTCTCGGTTGCGGTGTGCGGGCATCTCATCGCGGTGGCTTCTCTTGTTGCGGAGCATGGGCTGTAGGCACGTGGGCTTCGGTAGTTGAGGCTCACGGGCTCTAGAATGCAGGCTCCGTCGTTGTGGCACATGCGCTTAGTTGCTGCACGGCATGTGGGATCTTCGCAGACCAGGGCTCGAACCCGTGTCCCCTGCATTGGCAGGCGCCACCAGGGAAGCCCTAGGTGTTCTCATATAGAGTCTAAAAACAGAGAGCACTGAGAGAAGGTAGTGGTTATTAAAGGCTCAGGATCTAAATTCTACCTGTCTCTACACCCCTTCCCAGCTGTCGATTTGACCCCATTTTTGAATGCTGACCTCATTGTTCAACTTTTCTCTGCCGTCTGTATACTCACCTTGAAAACTTGTTTCTGTGATGCGTTGAGCAGACACAGGGTGGCAGACTGCAGAGGTGGAAGCTGGTGGTCGGATATTTGTGGGCTGAATCTCCTTCAGTCCCATTCCCATTTCTGGTTGCCCAGAGGCCCTACTTCCTGTGTGTGACGCCGAGCCGTAGGATTGCGGGCAGGAGCCAAGTTCTCCATACAGTAAAGACCCCAGTGTGCCTTGGTTATAGTAATATACCTGGCTTCCTTCCTGGCAGGGAAGTGACAGGCGGCTATGCCCCTGCTTTGTTCGTGGGCCTCCTGATCCAGCAGTTCCCTTGGCTCTGCCCCTGTCGTCAGCTGCCCCTAGGATAACTCTGAGCCCTAGCCACTTCTCTGGTAGATTTCCCTATTCCCCCACTACAGTCACACCTGAATAAGGCAACTCAGACCTTTCAGAGATGTGTCCTGAACCTCTTGTTTTCTGAAATACCTATCTGGTGGTTGTGAGACTTAAGGCCAGCGTCCCCGAGAGACTTTTTCTATTTCTCCTAGTAAACCTAGACTCATCTTCTGTCACCTTCAACTCTACTCCAATTGTGTTCTTTCAACCCAGACCTCTGACCCTGCTTTTTACTTCTGCCATTTCATCCTCGCTCCTGCTTCCTTTCCTAAATCCATACGTCTCTTTTGGCCTTCCTAGCCCTGGGCCAAGTTCCTTCCTCTTTGCTCAGTTTTTACCCCTTTCCTTCATTCTCCCATCCAACTTTCAGTCCTTCCTTTCTCACGCCCCAGTTAGCAGCATCTGAAAATTCGAAAGGTTTGTTACTCGTCTATTAATTGTATTCCATTTACTTATTCAGTTCTATACCTGTCTTACCTGTGTATGGAAGAACAGCTGGTAGCCAAGGTGGCACCAAGAATCCTAGCAGCTCTCACTTGACGTATCCGTAGTAGTCGGCAATTTCCATTTCGTTTTCCCTCTCGGTGAAAAATTGCAGCTTGCCCGAAGAGGTGTATCTGGCAGCATTCTCCCGTTGTTGTTGAGCCCGCCTCTTCATGGCCTCTCGCTCTGGCCTCTGCTCTTGTTCGATGGGCTTTGACATGACTGGCTCAGGCACGTTGGGTTCCCTCCATGGAACTCGTTGCTTGCTGAAGTCTTGGAGTAGAAATTGGGTTTGGAGCTTGGGTGGGGACTGGCGCTTATTCACAGCAGGGGGAACAGGCTCCCGCTGGAGAGGAGCGCCAGATGAAGTTTTGGAGGGTGCAGGCCTAGGAGCAGCAGACTGAGGGACACGAGGCTGGGTATGGTTGGTCCAAGCCGGTTGGGTTGGGTTGGTCACAGTTGGCTGAGCTGGTTTGGCGGGGCCTGGCAAAGAGGCAGGAGCTGGCTGGGATGAATTGGCTGCAGCAGGTTGAGCTGAGTCAGTAGAACCAGGCTGGGCACGGTAAGCCCCAGCAGGCCGATGTGAGGCCAGAGACTGTGGCCTCCGAGGAGCGGGTCGAGCTTGAGGCTTGTCCCAGGCAGAAAAAGGCAGAGGTATCAACTTGACCTTCCCAGGAGGAGGCCGCTCATACTGGGCTGGAGACGGACACTCTGTTTCAGCACTGCTGTCTGGTTTCTGGGCTTGGACTTGCGTTTTCTCAGGACCCTTCCCCTCACGTGGGGTATGCCGCCATGGCTGGATAGCTGGGGGTGGCTGGGGGTCTTTGGGGTTGCTTGACTTTCCCAAGAGCCGACAGGAAGAGAGCCCAGTTTTCGTCTCATTCTTCTTCCCCAGCGCATGAAGAACCTTCACAGACTCCAGCATGCGCACGCCAAGGGAGGTTCGAGGCTTTTGAAAGCTCTGTTGGAGAAGCTCAGTTTGGTGTTCCTTTCGCTTCGTGTGGGGGATTGCTGGCTTCTCTTCTGCCTTGACTTTGTTCCCTGACTGCTTGTTCTCCTCAGCCTTGTTTCTCCCTCTGGTCCTTTTGGTCTTTTCCTGCCCGTGGCTCTTAGTTTTGCTGATCTTTCTGGATGCAGCTTTCTGAGGTTTGCCTTGAGAGTGCTTGGCCGTGTTCACAGGAGCCCTGTCACTGACTGCAGCGTGGCATATAACCACTTCTCCCCCTAACAGGCACTCTGGATTCTTTGGCTGGATTTTGGCCTTGGGAGCGCCACTGATAGGCTCAGAGGCTTTCTGTTTGTTCTTCCTGGGTTGATCAGAGGGAACCTTTATGACACTTGGCTTTTCCTGCACCTGATTCACCTTAATGGCTCTGGTGTCTTTAGCTTTGATCACGTTGGGACCTTGGGATTGATCAAGATCTTTCAAAGGATTAAAGAGCTGGGGAAGGTGAATATCCTCCGCCAGTGTAGTAATGTCTGCAAGACCACTGCTAGGTTCAATCCCATTTTCAAGTGTCCCTAGGTCCTGACGACTCCGGCTGTTCTCTCCCAGATCAGCATTTTCAGAACCAGGCTGCTCCTCTTGGCTGAGGGGATCGGTGCAGGCCAGCGGCTGGTGAATATCAGGGATTCCTAAAGGGAGTAGTGGAGGATCTTGGTTCTCTGTTGGGATCTGGTAGGCATCCAGAGGCTTTGAAAGCTTGGTTTTGATATCATCCACGTGCTTACTCTCTATTTGTCCCTGGCTTGGAGCTGGAGGCAGGGCCAGGAGACGCCTGGCACTCTGGACTGGAGCTGTCACTGAAATGTCCCCAAGTTCAGATGGTGGGTTACTCTCAAGTATGTGGCTGTTTCTGCTACTGCAGGACTTGGGGAGTTCTTGACTTTGTGTCACACAAAACGTCTGGCTTGGAGGTTGCAATCCCAGGGAATTTTTCATCACCAGGGGGGAGGTCTCCATCCCTACAAAGGGATCAAGGGAGAAGTCAGTCCCTGGTAAGTGAGATGCTCCCCCTAAACACCAACACAGCAGTCGTGTACCTTTCAAGGGGTTCAGGGGCAAGATGGGCAAGGCATTTCTACTAACTCTTCTTAAGGATCACGGACAGTGCCCTATGCTACGAGGTAAGCGGTGACTGTTGTAATTCTTACTGGTGAGCCTTTCCTGTCGCTGATTCTCGGCTCGCTTTGTATTTCATAGGACTGTTTATAAGTCCAATACAAAATGAGTCTTATTTTTAAAAACCTGAAATGTTTTACAAAGCCTAGCATTCTCATATAGGGTCCTTTCCATTCTCCCCACTTTCCCGAGAGGCCAAGAACACGTCACACCATGAACTAGGAGAGGGGGTAGAGCCCTTGCTGATGAAATACATCAACAAAGACAGAGTCTTAGCCTGCTTGCTCTCTGGACAGGATCTCGGACCACAAGGTCTTCAATCCTGGTATAAATGAAGGAAGTGAGGACAGTTCAACTGGCACTCTCATAACAAGAGTTCTGAAACACCTTCCGAAGAGACTATAGCAGTAGATGAGGGAAGGGAGTGCTACAGTGTGGCAGTACAGGGGGAACGATCGGCTACAGCAGTGAAAAGTGTGGTACCGATTGGTGTGCTCTCGGGGTTCTTGTACATGTAGCATAGATGACCTCTACAGTGGCCCTCCCACCGTCCCACCTGCATTAGGTGTTCTTTTTTTTTTGTAATTTATGTTTATGTATTTATTTACTGTTTGAACTTATTTATTCTACGTATTTATGTTTTTGGCTGCACTGGGTCTCTCATTGCTGTGCACGGGCTTTCTCTAGTTGGCGGCTAGCGGGGGCTACTCTTGGTTGCGGTGTGCGGGCTTCTCATCGCGGTGGCTTCTCTTGTTGCGGAGCATGGGCTGTAGGCACGTGGGCTTCGGTAGTTGAGGCTCACGGGCTCTAGAATGCAGGCTCCGTCGTTGTGGCACATGCGCTTAGTTGCTGCACGGCATGTGGGATCTTCGCAGACCAGGGCTCGAACCCGTGTCCCCCGCATTGCATTGGCAGGCGGATTCTTAACCACGGCGCCACCAGGGAAGCCCTAGGTGTTCTCATAGAGAGTCTAAAAACAGAGGGCACTGAGCGAAGGTAGTGGTTATTAAAGGCTCAGGATCTGAATTCTACCTGCCTCTACACCCCTTCCCAGCTGTCGATTTGACCCCATTTTTGAATGCCGACCTCATTCTTCAACTTTCTCTGGCGTTTGTTATACTCACCTTGAAAACTTGTTTCTGTGATGCGTTGAGCAGACACAGGGTGGCAGACTGCAGAGGTGGAAGCTGGTGGTCGGATATTTGTGGGCTGAATCTCCTTCGGTCCCATTCCCATTTCTGGTTGCCCAGAGGCCCGACTTCCTGTGTATGACGCCGAGCCGTAGGATTGCGGGCAGGAGCCAAGTTCTCCATACAGTAAAGACCCCAGTGTGCCTTGGTTATAGTAATATACCTGGCTTCCTTCCTGGCAGGGAAGTGGCAGGCGGCTCTGCCCCTGATTTGGAATCTGAGATGGTGTTCCCTGAGCAAGGCTGGCAGAAAGCGATGGATGTAGAGGGACCATGTTCTTGGCGTCTGAAGTTTTATCATACTGGGCTGCCAGAAACATGGAGGAGGCAGCTGTGTGGCGGTCAGTGAGTGCCAGAGTAAAGTCTCCGAGTGAAGAAGAATTCTTTTCAGTGCTTGCTGTGATGTCCCACTCAAGAACACCTGGATAGGAAGCAGCTGAAGTGGAGATCTGGCTGTGGTCAGTAACTCCAGATAACATAGTCGTGCTAGAATGTTGGTAAAGGTAGGCACTACCCATGAGTGTCTGGAAAGGGGTACCAGTAGCCGATGCCGAACTGACGGCAGGGGCAGAGACTCTGGAGAAGTTGCAGACACTTCGTGTTAGGGAAGTTGCATTGCTCACCACAGGAGGAGAATGCTGCAGAGAATTTAGAGTTCCAAGTAGAGATGGATGTTGGAAATTTTCTGTAAGAACAAGAGGGTCATGAAAAACTCAGGGAGGTTGAGAAATTCTCACTACGTTTGAGGAACGGCATCATCTGAAGGTTCTTGCTATCAGGACACCTCTACTATCACTACTTCCTGAGAAACCCAAAATCAGACAGTTAATGATGGCTGTAAGGACTGAGCAGTTTTCCACTCTTCTCTATTCACTGCCTGTGCTCCCATCTTGGGCACAGACGGGCAGAAGAGCCAAGTGGTGTGGTTCAGAGATTGTTCTCTAGGCTGGAAGCAACCTTCTCCCTGCCCTGTCTTTCCCTTCAGCCTGCACTCGTATTGACTTCTATGCTATTTCCTAGACTGGAAGCATTTTAGAACTAGGAGGCCCTTAGAGAACTTCGATGTTCTCAGTCTCATTTCGTAAGGAAACTGAGGCTCAGAGAGGTCGGGTTGACTTGTTCAAGTTCTCTCATTATGTTAGTATCATTACCAGGTTTCAGAACCTAAGTATCCTGACTTCCTTGCCAGGACTCCACTCTGAGCATGATACTGCCAGAAAGCAGGAGAAATAGAACTTATAATATAGGCATTTTTTTTGTCCATTAGAAAACAGTACGGCTATTACCATTGTCGTCTTCAGTGTCTCCCTTTGCTTGTGCAGTTCCCACGCTATTACCTAGAGGTGACGTACAGCTCAGTCCAACTGGTGAATTGAAAGAGTCATTTTTGCCCTCTTCAAGCCTGGTTTCTCATCCTACCTCAAAATGATTACCCGAAAGTGGATTTCTTAAGTGCTTTTGGAAAGGGAAAAGTTATCTGATTACTTCAGATTCCTCACCTATAAAGTGGTTATAACACCACCACCAATAATAATAGCAGTAATAATTAATAGATGAATAAGCTGATCTATTGCGTATGATTTATATGGAGGAAGATACAATAAGTTCTAGAAAGACAAAGAAAAATCATGACAAGCATATTACGTTAACGAAAAAGAAATCCATAGATATTAATGAAAACTGGGGTATGTGGCAAGTATCGAAGCCTAATGAATTTACTAACAAATGGCATTCTGTACTATCCATGCAATATTATGAAAGTGAATTTTGCCCACTCTATTTTAGTGAATACTATTAACCAGAAAACACGATGGAGGTGATAGAGGTGAATGAATTCCTAGCCAATGCATACAGACAGAGAAGGTATGTCAGTAAAAAATGCATAACAAGCAACAGAATGCAATAAATGTGCATGTATAGGTAGCCACAACACATATAGACAAGTATTTCAATGAAAACCGGTACGAAGCAGACAGCAAAATAATAAGTGTAAAAGAGTTTCATTATTGTGCTCCTTCATATTTTTACCCAGCAAGTAAGAGGTATTAAGCCTAGGAGAAATATATATTTCAATGAATATAGCTTATATAATAAGCAGAAAGGAAGCTTAAAATGTATCAGGAAGGTTTTTGGATTTATCCTAGAACTTAGATTAGAATCATCTTCAGCATCCAAGAAGATGGCATCCCAAAACCTCAAAAAACCATCATGCCTAGAATCCAATTAAAAAAGATTTTCGAATGTAAGAAAATCCACAGGACTCCACAATATGGTTTTCGATAAACGTGGATGTTTGTTTGTTTTGTTTCTTTGGCCGCGCCGCGTGGCCCTGGCCGTGAAAGCACCGAGTCCTAAGCACTGGACCGCCAGGGAATTCCCTAAGTGGGGGGAATTAGAGATGTGGGGCTTGACTTTTTCTTCTTCTTCTTCTTCTTCTTCGGTAGCTAAGCTCTACAAGCGAACGATGGCTGTTGATCAATGTGCTCTCTGTGTTAGGAAGGAAATAACTGTAAAAATGAAAAGCAGCCTTGCCTTAGAACCTACATATCACACCAAGGAAAATAGTCCTTCTGATTCAATTTAGAAGATATCACTTAAAATGTTGAATTGGTGAAATGTCTACCTAGTTTAAAAATTAGAAAGAATAAAACACTGAAAAGCAGCCCCCTAGATAACCACTGTGGTTGCTTGTTTATAGGAGGCATCATTTCTAAAACGTATTTCTAAAATGTTTATATTCAAAACTGTCAAGTGGCCAACTGTATTCAGAGAGGCAATAAAAGAAAGAAAACGGAGTATGACTTTTCTGATAAGCTGCCTTTCCCGGTGATCCCCTGTTCTGGCCTTACTTTCCTTCTTAAGTCTGTTAATGTAAGGGTTTGCTACCATCAACTTGGTTTTGCCCTGCTCTGAGCAGGTTTCCCTCTGTGCTGTTTCTGCTTTAATTGAAAATCTTTGGTTCCCATCAGCATTCCATTGCAAACTCCGTTTTTCTTGAGAGCTCCTCTATGCTTTCCCTCTTCATTCTTACATTTTCTCCCATCTCTTGGTGCCTGTTGGCCTGTGCTAATGAAAACCGTCCTAAACTTCCTTACGCTCGACTCTGTGCCTCCCTGTAGAGCCCAGTACTCTCCATCCTCTCTCCCTATTCTCTCTTTTCAACTAGTCGAAATCCTAGTGGAGGGAGACCATTAGAGATGAAACATCTTGGTATATATTGCTAGTTTTCTATGTCCCCTGGCTTTTCTATGTTTCTGTTGAAACACTCTTGAGAAGTGTCTGATTTCGTTTTCTACATGGGTACCCTTTAAGGCTCAATACTGGAAAAGAAGGGGATCAGAGTGATCAACCCAACGTGGTATCCTAACGTAACAGTTAAGGAAAGCAACAGGCTTTGTGAGACAGCCAGTGATTTGTCCAAAGTCACACAGATAGTAAACGTCAAAGTCAAAAGTGAAATTAGGTCTCCAGACGTGTAGTTCAATACTTTCCCTCATTATTCCATGCTATTTTGAATCTCCTACTCAATTTAGGGGCAAAAGAATCGAACGCAAAACTTTCCAAAGTTTCTTTTCTTACCTGACATGGTCAGAGAAGAGGAAGCATCCACTGCAGGTACCAGGGATGAGGAGACAACACTAGAGGATGTCCGAGTGGCTGCAGCTGAACGGCGCACGTGTCCAGTACAGAGGTCACTGGTTACTGGTCCAAACAGCTCCACGGAAACCCCAAGACTCTACCAAGTGGTAGTAGGTTTGGTAGGAGAGTGATGTCACAAAGCAGGCAGTTGAAAGGTATGAGAGAGCCAATAGGGAGGTCCGATCCCCAACAGGAAGGCGGGCTTGGGTGAAGAGAGTGTAGGAGAGCTAAAACAACACCTGAGTTTCTGAGCTTTGGGGAGGAGGAAATCCTAGAAGACAGATTTACCTCCCCCAGGCTCTTCCATTAGGGAAATCATTGCCACATTTCTTACAGACGTTCATTAATACACTGAACTAAGAGTTACTTATATTCTACAGAGTATTCTATTTTATGTATCATATACTTAGAGCTATATAGATCTTCTTTAATTAATAATCCTTAGGAAGGAAAGAGCCATCTAGTTTGAACTATTACAGTTGTTCTGAAATCATATGTGTCTAATGAGTGAACTGATAGCAGCTTTTAAGGAGCCAAAGTAGGGATTAAGAAGCTCTTTTTGTAACTTGGTTCAAGAGTAGGGTGAAGTTTCTTGAGTGTACCTTGTGGAGAATGTTGTGGTCCAAGGCTCTTCTCTTTTAGTTTCTTCTCCTTGACTCCTACCTTCCTTGGGCTGGGCTAGGCTGGGGGCCAGGTTGGACTTGCGACTTAACATTTCACTTCCGCTTTCTCTTTTTTTTTTCTCTTCCATTATGGGCATTGCTTCGAGGACAAGCCTTGATCTTGCATTGGACGTTACTTCCTGTCAACTTCCAGCAGCAGGAGTCTTCTTTTCAGTGCTTGATGCTTCACGAAATAGACTCTGCCCGTTGGCAGCAAATACCAGAGAGCTAGGAGACAGAGCTGGTTGCAGACCTTTCCTCTTCCAGCCTTTGGTTGCAATTGTTTGGCCCATAATTTGCTAGCTCTAGTTCCTTGGGCCACACAGGTATCCTGCCATCTCCAGCTCTTGTTATATGTGAGAGACATTCTGAACACTGTCCCTTTTTCTTTGCACAGAAGTATATACAGTGTGGCAGTTACTGTAATCTCCTCCGCCTTGCAAACAGCCACTCTAGAATCTTGGACCTCTAGGACTCTCTGTCTTGCATGCTTGGGGGCAAGGCCAAGCAAAATGAAGAGGAGAATAATTAGAGAAAGAGGAGGACGTTGGTGGAGAATTGGGAGCAGGTAAGGTGAAAGGGCACAGGAGAAAAGAGATGCATGTAGACTTTTTGGTTTCTGTGGGAAACAGGTTGACACACTTGGGCCTCATTTGGTATTAACAGAACAGAGAGTTAAAGATCTAAGTAGCTAGATAGTGTGCAGCAACTGCCATGAAGTCTGTACACTGAAGAGAACAGTCTCACATCTAGTTTTCATTTTGTTTTATGTCATAGTACCTTATTTATAGCATTCACTGGTGTGTTTGTAGAATACAGATGTTTTCAAATGCTCTGGTTTTGTCTACATGGTTATCTCCTTGTCCTGTTTGTAAGGAATCCAACATTGTAAGACATATTGCATGTTTTTCTCTTGACGATTGTTGACCTTGAAGCGTCATGAACTAACTTGAGCTGTTGGATTCTGTGGAGAAACGTTCAAAAGGGTCTGTGAAAAAGGCACTGTGGTGAGTCGCATTATGCACCCGAGCGTAAGGAGCAGATATCTGCCACCAGCCCAGCTTGGCCTGGATTGCCTCTGTTTTAGTTCCCCTGGTTAGTGCTTTTCTCCCTAACCACTCTTGTGACTGTGATAATGTGAGTAAGGGCGGAGTTGCTAATGATCTATGTGTGAGGTAAGCTGGTTTGAGGGAGGAAATCTATGGACCTAGTCATTTTCCTTGGTGGTAAGCTTTCAGGGGTGCAGAGATTGATCTTCCTGGGGCCTTTTCTGGTCCCAGGAAGATATCGCATAGATGGGACCTCCCAAGACACACATTGAATCTTTAGGCCTGTTTTTCCTATTATGAGGTACGAGTTTCTTCACTGATGGGGATGATGCTTATCTGAGAAGAAATTGTGAAAGGTGGTGTAGTGTAGAGGTGTGGCTTAAGCTTTTAAGTTTTCCTCCAGGTTTTTCCCCTAAGCTTCCTACTTCGGACGGCCTACTTACATGATACTAGTAGGTGATGTCCGGCTAACAACTTCCTAAATATACCTGCAAGCCAGATCAGTGTCTCTTTTCTCTGTATTCCCATGGAAATCAAGAGTCCCGCCGAATTTTCCATCGAAACAGTTGATTTGTGTTGTCTCTAGGAATTCTAAAGGGCGTACCGTTGCTTCCTAACCGGTGTCATTTGGGAGATCCGCCTCTGTACGTTCAAATGATTAATTTTGAGACTTTGCTCATGTGTGCAGTAAACCCTTGAATTCCCTAAGACCTTCCTTTCCTCCATCTCCTACCCCATTAAGCCCGCTTCAGTTCATCTCCTGAATTTCTTTGGAATCTGTCAGCCAGCTCTTCCTCAACTTCCTAATACTGAACTTGCCTGTCTGTTGCGATTAGGTCCTAACTAGTGTCCATATATCTTGTTTCCTTCCAATCCACTCTTCACACAAGAAACCTTCAAAGCAAGTTGGAACGTTGCTCATAAACATCGCTCACAAGCATTGTTTTGAGAATAGAAAACACACTGTTGGCCTTTAAGACTCTGCGTGGTCTAGAATCCTCTCTGCTTCTCTAGTCCCATCTTGTGCCACTTTTGCCCTCACTTTCTATGCTTCAGATACACTGAATTAACCTTAGTTCTCACTCATCTGACAGAAGTCAGTTCAGATACTATTTTTCACTGTGATTCCTAGCATTAAGGAATTTGATTATCAGGTTTTGTATGAGGACTATTTCATCAGGGGTACAGAAGTTCTGGCCATCTCTGGTTTTGGATATCCCTTATTTGTTGAGACCTTTGCGTTGTTTGGTTGCCTTTTGTCTGTTTTCCAGATGGGAAAACAGGAACAAGGGAAGTATAGGTTATTACTAGGTGGGGTTGAGCAAGTGGAGCAGCAAACTGCAAAGCAGAAAGAAGAGGGACGTACTATAGAGGGATATGACTTCCATTCTCAAGGCGCCTGCATCCTGTGCAGGGAGACAGCCTAACATAAAATGTGCCTAACAACAAATATATTGACTTCTTACTAAAAATCTCCAGTTCATAGAACCGAGGGGTTTGTACCTTCTCCTTTAAAAGTGATAGTCCTGGGACTTCCCCGGTGGTCCCGTGGTGAAGACTCTGCGCTTCCAATGCAGCAGGCGTGGGTTCAATCCCTGGTTGGGGAGCTAAGATCCCACATGCTGCGCAGCCAAAGAAATTTTTTTCGAACGTTATACTCCTGTATTATTGGCTTTAGTGGTTTAGATTTTGTTTTACTGTTAGGAAGATTTCAGTTTATTTACCGGGAACAAACAACACATAATGTAAAAATAGTTTCCCAGAAACGATTTCCATCATTCTCTTCTTCCCTTTCTCCCGCAGACTGGTGTTTCACCTTGACAAGTTCTCTGTCATTCCATAGGAAAGCTGTCTGGCTTGGAGGTTGCAATCCCAGGGAATTTTTCATCAGCGGGGAAGTCTCCATCACTACAGAGGAATCAAGGGAGAAGTCAGTCCCTGGTAAGTGAGATGCTCCCCCTAAACACCAACACAGCAGTCGTGTACCTTTCAAGGGGTTCAGGGGCAAGATGGGCAAGGCATTTCTACTAACTCTTCTTAAGGATCACGGACAGTGCCCTATGCTACGAGGTAAGCGGTGACTGTTGTAGTTCTTACTGGTGATCCTTTCCTGTCACTGATTCTCGGCTTTCTTTGTATTTCATAGGACTGTTGTAAGTCCAATACAAAATGAGTCTTATTTTTAAAAACCTGAAATGTTTTACAGAGCCTAGCATTCTCATATAGGGTCCTTTCCATTCTCCCCACTTTCCCGAGAGGCCAAGAACACGTCACACCATGAACTAGGAGAGGGGGTAGAGCCCTTGCTGATG
Organism: Balaenoptera borealis; assembly: GCF_965194805.1. Classification (NCBI taxonomy): domain Eukaryota; kingdom Metazoa; phylum Chordata; class Mammalia; order Artiodactyla; family Balaenopteridae; genus Balaenoptera; species Balaenoptera borealis. The sequence continues at coordinate 130,163 of NW_028122990.1, forward strand.
AAATACATCAACAAAGACAGAGTCTTAGCCTGCTTGCTCTCTGGACAGGATCTCGGACCACAAGGTCTTCAATCCTGGTATAAATGAAGGAAGTGAGGACAGTTCAACTGGCACTCTGATAACAAGAGTTCGGAAACACCTTCCAAAGAGACTATAGCAGTAGATGAGGGAAGGGAGTGCTACAGTGTGGCAGTACAGGGGGAATGATCGGCTACAGCAGTGAAAAGTGTGGTACCGATTGGTGTGCTCTCGGGGTTCTTGTACATGTAGCATAGATGACCTCTACGGTGGCCCTCGCACCTTCCCACCTGCATTAGGTGTTCTTTTTTTTTGTAATTTATGTTTATGTATTTATTTACTGTTTGAACTTATTTATTCTACGTATTTATTTTTTTGGCCGCACTGGGTCTCTCATTGCTGTGCACGGGCTTTCTCTAGTTGGCGGCTAGCGGGGGCTACTCTCGGTTGCGGTGTGCGGGCATCTCATCGCGGTGGCTTCTCTTGTTGCGGAGCATGGGCTGTAGGCACGTGGGCTTCGGTAGTTGAGGCTCACGGGCTCTAGAATGCAGGCTCCGTCGTTGTGGCACATGCGCTTAGTTGCTGCACGGCATGTGGGATCTTCGCAGACCAGGGCTCGAACCCGTGTCCCCTGCATTGGCAGGCGCCACCAGGGAAGCCCTAGGTGTTCTCATATAGAGTCTAAAAACAGAGAGCACTGAGAGAAGGTAGTGGTTATTAAAGGCTCAGGATCTAAATTCTACCTGTCTCTACACCCCTTCCCAGCTGTCGATTTGACCCCATTTTTGAATGCTGACCTCATTGTTCAACTTTTCTCTGCCGTCTGTATACTCACCTTGAAAACTTGTTTCTGTGATGCGTTGAGCAGACACAGGGTGGCAGACTGCAGAGGTGGAAGCTGGTGGTCGGATATTTGTGGGCTGAATCTCCTTCAGTCCCATTCCCATTTCTGGTTGCCCAGAGGCCCTACTTCCTGTGTGTGACGCCGAGCCGTAGGATTGCGGGCAGGAGCCAAGTTCTCCATACAGTAAAGACCCCAGTGTGCCTTGGTTATAGTAATATACCTGGCTTCCTTCCTGGCAGGGAAGTGACAGGCGGCTATGCCCCTGCTTTGTTCGTGGGCCTCCTGATCCAGCAGTTCCCTTGGCTCTGCCCCTGTCGTCAGCTGCCCCTAGGATAACTCTGAGCCCTAGCCACTTCTCTGGTAGATTTCCCTATTCCCCCACTACAGTCACACCTGAATAAGGCAACTCAGACCTTTCAGAGATGTGTCCTGAACCTCTTGTTTTCTGAAATACCTATCTGGTGGTTGTGAGACTTAAGGCCAGCGTCCCCGAGAGACTTTTTCTATTTCTCCTAGTAAACCTAGACTCATCTTCTGTCACCTTCAACTCTACTCCAATTGTGTTCTTTCAACCCAGACCTCTGACCCTGCTTTTTACTTCTGCCATTTCATCCTCGCTCCTGCTTCCTTTCCTAAATCCATACGTCTCTTTTGGCCTTCCTAGCCCTGGGCCAAGTTCCTTCCTCTTTGCTCAGTTTTTACCCCTTTCCTTCATTCTCCCATCCAACTTTCAGTCCTTCCTTTCTCACGCCCCAGTTAGCAGCATCTGAAAATTCGAAAGGTTTGTTACTCGTCTATTAATTGTATTCCATTTACTTATTCAGTTCTATACCTATCTTACCTGTGTATGGAAGAACAGCTGGTAGCCAAGGTGGCACCAAGAATCCTAGCAGCTCTCACTTGACGTATCCGTAGTAGTCGGCAATTTCCATTTCGTTTTCCCTCTCGGTGAAAAATTGCAGCTTGCCCGAAGAGGTGTATCTGGCAGCATTCTCCCGTTGTTGTTGAGCCCGCCTCTTCATGGCCTCTCGCTCTGGCCTCTGCTCTTGTTCGATGGGCTTTGACATGACTGGCTCAGGCACGTTGGGTTCCCTCCATGGAACTCGTTGCTTGCTGAAGTCTTGGAGTAGAAATTGGGTTTGGAGCTTGGGTGGGGACTGGCGCTTATTCACAGCAGGGGGAACAGGCTCCCGCTGGAGAGGAGCGCCAGATGAAGTTTTGGAGGGTGCAGGCCTAGGAGCAGCAGACTGAGGGACACGAGGCTGGGTATGGTTGGTCCAAGCCGGTTGGGTTGGGTTGGTCACAGTTGGCTGAGCTGGTTTGGCGGGGCCTGGCAAAGAGGCAGGAGCTGGCTGGGATGAATTGACTGCAGCAGGTTGAGCTGAGTCAGTAGAACCAGGCTGGGCACGGTAAGCCCCAGCAGGCCGATGTGAGGCCAGAGACTGTGGCCTCCGAGGAGCGGGTCGAGCTTGAGGCTTGTCCCAGGCAGAAAAAGGCAGAGGTATCAACTTGACCTTCCCAGGAGGAGGCCGCTCATACTGGGCTGGAGACGGACACTCTGTTTCAGCACTGCTGTCTGGTTTCTGGGCTTGGACTTGCGTTTTCTCAGGACCCTTCCCCTCACGTGGGGTATGCCGCCATGGCTGGATAGCTGGGGGTGGCTGGGGGTCTTTGGGGTTGCTTGACTTTCCCAAGAGCCGACAGGAAGAGAGCCCAGTTTTCGTCTCATTCTTCTTCCCCAGCGCATGAAGAACCTTCACAGACTCCAGCATGCGCACGCCAAGGGAGGTTCGAGGCTTTTGAAAGCTCTGTTGGAGAAGCTCAGTTTGGTGTTCCTTTCGCTTCGTGTGGGGGATTGCTGGCTTCTCTTCTGCCTTGACTTTGTTCCCTGACTGCTTGTTCTCCTCAGCCTTGTTTCTCCCTCTGGTCCTTTTGGTCTTTTCCTGCCCGTGGCTCTTAGTTTTGCTGATCTTTCTGGATGCAGCTTTCTGAGGTTTGCCTTGAGAGTGCTTGGCCGTGTTCACAGGAGCCCTGTCACTGACTGCAGCGTGGCATATAACCACTTCTCCCCCTAACAGGCACTCTGGATTCTTTGGCTGGATTTTGGCCTTGGGAGCGCCACTGATAGGCTCAGAGGCTTTCTGTTTGTTCTTCCTGGGTTGATCAGAGGGAACCTTTATGACACTTGGCTTTTCCTGCACCTGATTCACCTTAATGGCTCTGGTGTCTTTAGCTTTGATCACGTTGGGACCTTGGGATTGATCAAGATCTTTCAAAGGATTAAAGAGCTGGGGAAGGTGAATATCCTCCGCCAGTGTAGTAATGTCTGCAAGACCACTGCTAGGTTCAATCCCATTTTCAAGTGTCCCTAGGTCCTGACGACTCCGGCTGTTCTCTCCCAGATCAGCATTTTCAGAACCAGGCTGCTCCTCTTGGCTGAGGGGATCGGTGCAGGCCAGCGGCTGGTGAATATCAGGGATTCCTAAAGGGAGTAGTGGAGGATCTTGGTTCTCTGTTGGGATCTGGTAGGCATCCAGAGGCTTTGAAAGCTTGGTTTTGATATCATCCACGTGCTTACTCTCTATTTGTCCCTGGCTTGGAGCTGGAGGCAGGGCCAGGAGACGCCTGGCACTCTGGACTGGAGCTGTCACTGAAATGTCCCCAAGTTCAGATGGTGGGTTACTCTCAAGTATGTGGCTGTTTCTGCTACTGCAGGACTTGGGGAGTTCTTGACTTTGTGTCACACAAAACGTCTGGCTTGGAGGTTGCAATCCCAGGGAATTTTTCATCACCAGGGGGGAGGTCTCCATCCCTACAAAGGGATCAAGGGAGAAGTCAGTCCCTGGTAAGTGAGATGCTCCCCCTAAACACCAACACAGCAGTCGTGTACCTTTCAAGGGGTTCAGGGGCAAGATGGGCAAGGCATTTCTACTAACTCTTCTTAAGGATCACGGACAGTGCCCTATGCTACGAGGTAAGCGGTGACTGTTGTAATTCTTACTGGTGAGCCTTTCCTGTCGCTGATTCTCGGCTCGCTTTGTATTTCATAGGACTGTTTATAAGTCCAATACAAAATGAGTCTTATTTTTAAAAACCTGAAATGTTTTACAAAGCCTAGCATTCTCATATAGGGTCCTTTCCATTCTCCCCACTTTCCCGAGAGGCCAAGAACACGTCACACCATGAACTAGGAGAGGGGGTAGAGCCCTTGCTGATGAAATACATCAACAAAGACAGAGTCTTAGCCTGCTTGCTCTCTGGACAGGATCTCGGACCACAAGGTCTTCAATCCTGGTATAAATGAAGGAAGTGAGGACAGTTCAACTGGCACTCTCATAACAAGAGTTCTGAAACACCTTCCGAAGAGACTATAGCAGTAGATGAGGGAAGGGAGTGCTACAGTGTGGCAGTACAGGGGGAACGATCGGCTACAGCAGTGAAAAGTGTGGTACCGATTGGTGTGCTCTCGGGGTTCTTGTACATGTAGCATAGATGACCTCTACAGTGGCCCTCCCACCGTCCCACCTGCATTAGGTGTTCTTTTTTTTTTGTAATTTATGTTTATGTATTTATTTACTGTTTGAACTTATTTATTCTACGTATTTATGTTTTTGGCTGCACTGGGTCTCTCATTGCTGTGCACGGGCTTTCTCTAGTTGGCGGCTAGCGGGGGCTACTCTTGGTTGCGGTGTGCGGGCTTCTCATCGCGGTGGCTTCTCTTGTTGCGGAGCATGGGCTGTAGGCACGTGGGCTTCGGTAGTTGAGGCTCACGGGCTCTAGAATGCAGGCTCCGTCGTTGTGGCACATGCGCTTAGTTGCTGCACGGCATGTGGGATCTTCGCAGACCAGGGCTCGAACCCGTGTCCCCCGCATTGCATTGGCAGGCGGATTCTTAACCACGGCGCCACCAGGGAAGCCCTAGGTGTTCTCATAGAGAGTCTAAAAACAGAGGGCACTGAGCGAAGGTAGTGGTTATTAAAGGCTCAGGATCTGAATTCTACCTGCCTCTACACCCCTTCCCAGCTGTCGATTTGACCCCATTTTTGAATGCCGACCTCATTCTTCAACTTTCTCTGGCGTTTGTTATACTCACCTTGAAAACTTGTTTCTGTGATGCGTTGAGCAGACACAGGGTGGCAGACTGCAGAGGTGGAAGCTGGTGGTCGGATATTTGTGGGCTGAATCTCCTTCGGTCCCATTCCCATTTCTGGTTGCCCAGAGGCCCGACTTCCTGTGTATGACGCCGAGCCGTAGGATTGCGGGCAGGAGCCAAGTTCTCCATACAGTAAAGACCCCAGTGTGCCTTGGTTATAGTAATATACCTGGCTTCCTTCCTGGCAGGGAAGTGGCAGGCGGCTCTGCCCCTGATTTGGAATCTGAGATGGTGTTCCCTGAGCAAGGCTGGCAGAAAGCGATGGATGTAGAGGGACCATGTTCTTGGCGTCTGAAGTTTTATCATACTGGGCTGCCAGAAACATGGAGGAGGCAGCTGTGTGGCGGTCAGTGAGTGCCAGAGTAAAGTCTCCGAGTGAAGAAGAATTCTTTTCAGTGCTTGCTGTGATGTCCCACTCAAGAACACCTGGATAGGAAGCAGCTGAAGTGGAGATCTGGCTGTGGTCAGTAACTCCAGATAACATAGTCGTGCTAGAATGTTGGTAAAGGTAGGCACTACCCATGAGTGTCTGGAAAGGGGTACCAGTAGCCGATGCCGAACTGACGGCAGGGGCAGAGACTCTGGAGAAGTTGCAGACACTTCGTGTTAGGGAAGTTGCATTGCTCACCACAGGAGGAGAATGCTGCAGAGAATTTAGAGTTCCAAGTAGAGATGGATGTTGGAAATTTTCTGTAAGAACAAGAGGGTCATGAAAAACTCAGGGAGGTTGAGAAATTCTCACTACGTTTGAGGAACGGCATCATCTGAAGGTTCTTGCTATCAGGACACCTCTACTATCACTACTTCCTGAGAAACCCAAAATCAGACAGTTAATGATGGCTGTAAGGACTGAGCAGTTTTCCACTCTTCTCTATTAACTGCCTGTGCTCCCATCTTGGGCACAGACGGGCAGAAGAGCCAAGTGGTGTGGTTCAGAGATTGTTCTCTAGGCTGGAAGCAACCTTCTCCCTGCCCTGTCTTTCCCTTCAGCCTGCACTCGTATTGACTTCTATGCTATTTCCTAGACTGGAAGCATTTTAGAACTAGGAGGCCCTTAGAGAACTTCGATGTTCTCAGTCTCATTTCGTGAGTAAGGAAACTGAGGCTCAGAGAGGTCGGGTTGACTTGTTCAAGTTCTCTCATTATGTTAGTATCATTACCAGGTTTCAGAACCTAAGTATCCTGACTTCCTTGCCAGGACTCCACTCTGAGCATGATACTGCCAGAAAGCAGGAGAAATAGAACTTATAATATAGGCATTTTTTTTGTCCATTAGAAAACAGTACGGCTGTTACCATTGTCGTCTTCAGTGTCTCCCTTTGCTTGTGCAGTTCCCACGCTATTACCTAGAGGTGACGTACAGCTCAGTCCAACTGGTGAATTGAAAGAGTCATTTTTGCCCTCTTCAAGCCTGGTTTCTCATCCTACCTCAAAATGATTACCCGAAAGTGGATTTCTTAAGTGCTTTTGGAAAGGGAAGAGTTATCTGATTACTTCAGATTCCTCACCTGTAAAGTGGTTATAACACCACCACCAATAATAATAGCAGTAATAATTAATAGATGAATAAGCTGATCTATTGCGTATGATTTATATGGAGGAAGATACAATAAGTTCTAGAAAGACAAAGAAAAATCATGACAAGCATATTACGTTAACGAAAAAGAAATCCATAGATATTAATGAAAACTGGGGTATGTGGCAAGTATCGAAGCCTAATGAATTTACTAACAAATGGCATTCTGTACTATCCATGCAATATTATGAAAGTGAATTTTGCCCACTCTATTTTAGTGAATACTATTAACCAGAAGACACGATGGAGGTGATAGAGGTGAATGAATTCCTAGCCAATGCATACAGACAGAGAAGGTATGTCAGTAAAAAATGCATAACAAGCAACAGAATGCAATAAATGTGCATGTATAGGTAGCCACAACACATATAGACAAGTATTTCAATGAAAACCGGTACGAAGCAGACAGCAAAATAATAAGTGTAAAAGAGTTTCATTATTGTGCTCCTTCATATTTTTACCCAGCAAGTAAGAGGTATTAAGCCTAGGAGAAATATATATTTCAATGAATATAGCTTATATAATAAGCAGAAAGGAAGCTTAAAATGTATCAGGAAGGTTTTTGGATTTATCCTAGAACTTAGATTAGAATCATCTTCAGCATCCAAGAAGATGGCATCCCAAAACCTCAAAAAACCATCATGCCTAGAATCCAATTAAAAAAGATTTTCAAATGTAAGAAAATCCACAGGACTCCACAATATGGTTTTCGATAAACGTGGATGTTTGTTTGTTTTGTTTCTTTGGCCGCGCCGCGTGGCCCTGGCCGTGAAAGCACCGAGTCCTAAGCACTGGACCGCCAGGGAATTCCCTAAGTGGGGGGGGGAATTAGAGATGTGGGGCTTGACTTTTTCTTCTTCTTCTTCGGTAGCTAAGCTCTACAAGCGAACGATGGCTGTTGATCAATGTGCTCTCTGTGTTAGGAAGGAAATAACTGTAAAAATGAAAAGCAGCCTTGCCTTAGAACCTACATATCACACCAAGGAAAATAGTCCTTCTGATTCAATTTAGAAGATATCACTTAAAATGTTGAATTGGTGAAATGTCTACCTAGTTTAAAAATTAGAAAGAATAAAACACTGAAAAGCAGCCCCCTAGATAACCACTGTGGTTGCTTGTTTATAGGAGGCATCATTTCTAAAACGTATTTCTAAAATGTTTATATTCAAAACTGTCAAGTGGCCAACTGTATTCAGAGAGGCAATAAAAGAAAGAAAACGGAGTATGACTTTTCTGATAAGCTGCCTTTCCTGGTGATCCCCTGTTCTGGCCTTACTTTCCTTCTTAGTCTGTTAATGTAAGGGTTTGCTACCATCAACTTGGTTTTGCCCTGCTCTGAGCAGGTTTCCCTCTGTGCTGTTTCTGCTTTAATTGAAAATCTTTGGTTCCCATCAGCATTCCATTGCAAACTCCGTTTTTCTTGAGAGCTCCTCTATGCTTTCCCTCTTCATTCTTACATTTTCTCCCATCTCTTGGTGCCTGTTGGCCTGTGCTAATGAAAACCATCCTAAACTTCCTTACGCTCGACTCTGTGCCTCCCTGTAGAGCCCAGTACTCTCCATCCTCTCTCCCTATTCTCTCTTTTCAACTAGTCGAAATCCTAGTGGAGGGAGACCATTAGAGATGAAACATCTTGGTATATATTGCTAGTTTTCTATGTCCCCTGGCTTTTCTATGTTTCTGTTGAAACACTCTTGAGAAGTGTCTGATTTCGTTTTCTACATGGGTACCCTTTAAGGCTCAATACTGGAAAAGAAGGGGATCAGAGTGATCAACCCAACGTGGTATCCTAACGTAACAGTTAAGGAAAGCAACAGGCTTTGTGAGACAGCCAGTGATTTGTCCAAAGTCACACAGATAGTAAACGTCAAAGTCAAAACTGAAATTAGGTCTCCAGACGTGTAGTTCAATACTTTCCCTCATTATTCCATGCTATTTTGAATCTCCTACTTACTCAATTTAGGGGCAAAAGAAATCGAACGCAAAACTTTCCAAAGTTTCTTTTCTTACCTGACATGGTCAGAGAAGAGGAAGCATCCACTGCAGGTACAAGGGATGAGGAGACAACACTAGAGGATGTCCGAGTGGCTGCAGCTGAACGGCGCACGTGTCCAGTACAGAGGTCACTGGTTACTGGTCCAAACAGCTCCACGGAAACCCCAAGACTCTACCAAGTGGTAGTAGGTTTGGTAGGAGAGTGATGTCACAAAGCAGGCAGTTGAAAGGTATGAGAGAGCCAATAGGGAGGTCCGATCCCCAACAGGAAGGCGGGCTTGGGTGAAGAGAGTGTAGGAGAGCTAAAACAACACCTGAGTTTCTGAGCTCTGGGGAGGAAATCCTAGAAGACAGATTTACCTCCCCCAGGCTCTTCCATTAGGGAAATCATTGCCACATTTCTTACAGACGTTCATTAATACACTGAACTAAGAGTTACTTATATTCTACAGAGTATTCTATTTTATGTATCATATACTTAGAGCTATATAGATCTTCTTTAATTAATAATCCTTAGGAAGGAAAGAGCCATCTAGTTTGAACTATTACAGTTGTTCTGAAATCATATGTGTCTAATGAGTGAACTGATAGCAGCTTTTAAGGAGCCAAAGTAGGGATTAAGAAGCTCTCTTTGTAACTTGGTTCAAGAGTAGGGTGAAGTTTGTTGAGTGTACCTTGTGGAGAATGTTGTGGTCCAAGGCTCTTCTCTTTTAGTTTCTTCTCCTTGACTCCTACCTTCCTTGGGCTGGGCTAGGCTGGGGGCCAGGTTGGACTTGCGACTTAACGTTTCTCTTCCGCTTTCTCTTTTTTTTTTTTCTTCCATTATGGGCATTGCTTCGAGGACAAGCCTTGATCTTGCATTGGACGTTACTTCCTGTCACCTTCCAGCAGCAGGAGTCTTCTTTTCAGTGCTTGATGCTTCACGAAATAGACTCTGCCCGTTGGCAGCAAATACCAGAGAGCTAGGAGACAGAGCTGGTTGCAGACCTTTCCTCTTCCAGCCTTTGGTTGCAATTGTTTGGCCCATAATTTGCTAGCTCTAGTTCCTTGGGCCACACAGGTATCCTGCCATCTCCAGCTCTTGTTATATGTGAGAGACATTCTGAACACTGTCCCTTTTTCTTTGCACAGAAGTATATACAGTGTGGCAGTTACTGTAATCTCCTCCGCCTTGCAAACAGCCACTCTAGAATCTTGGACCTCTAGGACTCTCTGTCTTGCATGCTTGGGGGCAAGGCCAAGCAAAATGAAGAGGAGAATAATTAGAGAAAGAGGAGGACGTTGGTGGAGAATTGGGAGCAGGTAAGGTGAAAGGGCACAGGAGAAAAGAGATGCATGTAGACTTTTTGGTTTCTGTGGGAAACAGGTTGACACACTTGGGCCTCATTTGGTATTAACAGAACAGAGAGTTAAAGATCTAAGTAGCTAGATAGTGTGCAGCAACTGCCATGAAGTCTGTACACTGAAGAGAAGAGTCTCACATCTAGTTTTCATTTTGTTTTATGTCATAGTACCTTATTTATAGCATTCACTGGTGTGTTTGTAGAATACAGATGTTTTCAAATGCTCTGGTTTTGTCTACATGGTTATCTCCTTGTCCTGTTTGTAAGGAATCCAACATTGTAAGACATATTGCATGTTTTTCTCTTGACGATTGTTGACCTTGAAGCGTCATGAACTAACTTGAGCTGTTGGATTCTGTGGAGAAACGTTCAAAAGGGTCTGTGAAAAAGGCACTGTGGTGAGTCGCATTATGCACCCGAGCGTAAGGAGCAAGATATCTGCCACCAGCCCAGCTTGGCCTGGATTGCCTCTGTTTTAGTTCCCCTGGTTAGTGCTTTTCTCCCTAACCACTCTTGTGACTGTGATAATGTGAGTAAGGGCGGAGTTGCTAATGATCTATGTGTGAGGTAAGCTGGTTTGAGGGAGGAAATCTATGGACCTAGTCATTTTCCTTGGTGGTAAGCTTTCAGGGGTGCAGAGATGGATCTTCCTGGGGCCTTTTCTGGTCCCAGGAAGATATCGCATAGATGGGACCTCCCAAGACACACATTGAATCTTTAGGCCTGTTTTTCCTATTATGAGGTACGAACGAGTTTCTTCACTGATGGGGATGATGCTTATCTGAGAAGAAATTGTGAAAGGTGGTGTAGTGTAGAGGTGTGGCTTAAGCTTTTAAGTTTTCCTCCAGGTTTTTCCCCTAAGCTTCCTACTTCGGACGGCCTACTTACATGATACTAGTAGGTGATGTCCGGCTAACAACTTCCTAAATATACCTGCAAGCCAGATCAGTGTCTCTTTTCTCTGTATTCCCATGGAAATCAAGAGTCCCGCCGAATTTTCCATCGAAACAGTTGATTTGTGTTGTCTCTAGGAATTCTAAAGGGCGTACCGTTGCTTCCTAACCGGTGTCATTTGGGAGATCCGCCTCTGTACGTTCAAATGATTAATTTTGAGACTTTGCTCATGTGTGCAGTAAACCCTTGAATTCCCTAAGACCTTCCTTTCCTCCATCTCCTACCCCATTAAGCCCGCTTCAGTTCATCTCCTGAATTTCTTTGGAATCTGTCAGCCAGCTCTTCCTCAACTTCCTAATACTGAACTTGCCTGTCTGTTGCGATTAGGTCCTAACTGGTGTCCATATATCTTGTTTCCTTCCAATCCACTCTTCACACAAGAAACCTTCAAAGCAAGTTGGAACGTTGCTCATAAACATCGCTCACAAGCATTGTTTTGAGAATAGAAAACACACTGTTGGCCTTTAAGACTCTGCGTGGTCTAGAATCCTCTCTGCTTCTCTAGCCCCATCTTGTGCCACTTTTGCCCTCACTTTCTATGCTTCAGATACACTGAATTAACCTTAGTTCTCACTCATCTGACAGAAGTCAGTTCAGATACTATTTTTCACTGTGATTCCTAGCATTAAGGAATTTGATTATCAGGTTTTGTATGAGGACTATTTCATCAGGGGTACAGAAGTTCTGGCCATCTCTGGTTTTGGATATCCCTTATTTGTTGAGACCTTTGCGTTGTTTGGTTGCCTTTTGTCTGTTTTCCAGATGGGAAAACAGGAACAAGGGAAGTATAGGTTATTACTAGGTGGGGTTGAACAAGTGGAGCAGCAAACTGCAAAGCAGAAAGAAGAGGGACGTACTATAGAGGGATATGACTTCCATTCTCAAGGCGCCTGCATCCTGTGCAGGGAGACAGCCTAACATAAAATGTGCCTAACAACAAATATATTGACTTCTTACTAAAAATCTCCAGTTCATAGAACCGAGGGGTTTGTACCTTCTCCTTTAAAAGTGATAGTCCTGGGACTTCCCCGGTGGTCCCGTGGTGAAGACTCTGCGCTTCCAACGCAGCAGGCGTGGGTTCAATCCCTGGTTGGGGAGCTAAGATCCCACATGCTGCACAGCCAAAGAAATTTTTGTCGAACGTTATACTCCTGTATTGTTGGCTTTAGTGGTTTAGATTTTGTTGTACTGTTAAGAAGATTTCAGTTTATTTACCGGGAACAAACAACACATAATGTAAAAATAGTTTCCCAGAAACGATTTCCATCATTCTCTTCCTCCCTTTCTCCCGCAGACTGGTGTTTCACCTTGACAAGTTCTCTGTCATTCCATAGGAAAGCTGTCTGGCTTGGAGGTTGCAATCCCAGGGAATTTTTCATCAGCGGGGAAGTCTCCATCACTACAGAGGAATCAAGGGAGAAGTCAGTCCCTGGTAAGTGAGATGCTCCCCCTAAACACCAACACAGCAGTCGTGTACCTTTCAAGGGGTTCAGGGGCAAGATGGGCAAGGCATTTCTACTAACTCTTCTTAAGGATCACGGACAGTGCCCTATGCTACGAGGTAAGCGGTGACTGCTGTAGTTCTTACTGGTGATCCTTTCCTGTCACTGATTCTCGGCCTTCTTTGTATTTCATAGGACTGTTGTCAGTCCAATACAAAATGAGTCTTATTTTTAAAAACCTGAAATGTTTTACAGAGCCTAGCATTCTCATATAGGGTCCTTTCCATTCTCCCCACTTTCCCGAGAGGCCAAGAACACTTCACACCATGAACTAGGAGAGGGGGTAGAGCCCTTTCTGATGAAATACATCAACAAAGACAGAGCCTTAGCCTGCTTGCTCTCTGGACAGGATCTCGGACCACAAGGTCTTCAATCCTGGTATAAATGAAGGAAGTGAGGACAGTTCAACTGGCACTCTGATAACAAGAGTTCGGAAACACCTTCCAAAGAGACTATAGCAGTAGATGAGGGAAGGGAGTGCTACAGTGTGGCAGTACAGGGGGAACGATCGGCTACAGCAGTGAAAAGTGTGGTACCGATTGGTGTGCTCTCGGGGTTCTTGTACATGTAGCATAGATGACCTCTACAGTGGCCCTCCCACCTTCCCACCTGCATTAGGTGTTCTTTTTTTTTGTAATTTATGTTTATGTATTTATTTACTGTTTGAACTTATTTATTCTACGTATTTATTTTTTTGGCTGCACTGGGTCTCTCATTGCTGTGCACGGGCTTTCTCTAGTTGGCGGCTAGCGGGGGCTACTCTCGGTTGCGGTGTGCGGGCATCTCATCGCGGTGGCTTCTCTTGTTGCGGAGCATGGGCTGTAGGCACGTGGGCTTCGGTAGTTGAGGCTCACGGGCTCTAGAATGCAGGCTCCGTCGTTGTGGCACATGCGCTTAGTTGCTGCACGGCATGTGGGATCTTCGCAGACCAGGGCTCGAACCCGTGTCCCCTGCATTGGCAGGCGCCACCAGGGAAGCCCTAGGTGTTCTCATATAGAGTCTAAAAACAGAGAGCACTGAGAGAAGGTAGTGGTTATTAAAGGCTCAGGATCTAAATTCTACCTGTCTCTACACCCCTTCCCAGCTGTCGATTTGACCCCATTTTTGAATGCCGACCTCATTCTTCAACTTTCTCTGGCGTTTGTTATACTCACCTTGAAAACTTGTTTCTGTGATGCGTTGAGCAGACACAGGGTGGCAGACTGCAGAGGTGGAAGCTGGTGGTCGGATATTTGTGGGCTGAATCTCCTTCAGTCCCATTCCCATTTCTGGTTGCCCAGAGGCCCGACTTCCTGTGTATGACGCCGAGCCGTAGGATTGCGGGCAGGAGCCAAGTTCTCCATACAGTAAAGACCCCAGTGTGCCTTGGTTACAGTAATATACCTGGCTTCCTTCCTGGCAGGGAAGTGACAGGCGGCTCTGCCCCTGATTTGGAATCTGAGATGGTGTTCCCTGAGCAAGGCTGGCAGAAAGCGATGGATGTAGAGGGACCATGTTCTTGGCGTCTGAAGTTTTATCATACTGGGCTGCCAGAAACATGGAGGAGGCAGCTGTGTGGCGGTCAGTGAGTGCCAGAGTAAAGTCTCCGAGTGAAGAAGAATTCTTTTCAGTGCTTGCTGTGATGTCCCACTCAAGAACACCTGGATAGGAAGCAGCTGAAGTGGAGATCTGGCTGTGGTCAGTAACTCCAGATAACATAGTCGTGCTAGAATGTTGGTAAAGGTAGGCACTACCCATGAGTGTCTGGAAAGGGGTACCAGTAGCCGATGCCGAACTGACGGCAGGGGCAGAGACTCTGGAGAAGTTGCAGACACTTCGTGTTAGGGAAGTTGCATTGCTCACCACAGGAGGAGAATGCTGCAGAGAATTTAGAGTTCCAAGTAGAGATGGATGTTGGAAATTTTCTGTAAGAACAAGAGGGTCATGAAAAACTCAGGGAGGTTGAGAAATTCTCACTACATTTGAGGAACGGCATCATCTGAAGGTTCTTGCTATCAGGACACCTCTACTATCACTACTTCCTGAGAAACCCAAAATCAGACAGTTAATGATGGCTGTAAGGACTGAGCAGTTTTCCACTCTTCTCTATTAACTGCCTGTGCTCCCATCTTGGGCACAGACGGGCAGAAGAGCCAAGTGGTGTGGTTCAGAGATTGTTCTCTAGGCTGGAAGCAACCTTCTCCCTGCCCTGTCTTTCCCTTCAGCCTGCACTCGTATTGACTTCTATGCTATTTCCTAGACTGGAAGCATTTTAGAACTAGGAGGCCCTTAGAGAACTTCGATGTTCTCAGTCTCATTTCGTAAGGAAACTGAGGCTCAGAGAGGTCGGGTTGACTTGTTCAAGTTCTCTCATTATGTTAGTATCATTACCAGGTTTCAGAACCTAAGTATCCTGACTTCCTTGCCAGGACTCCACTCTGAGCATGATACTGCCAGAAAGCAGGAGAAATAGAACTTATAATATAGGCATTTTTTTTGTCCATTAGAAAACAGTACGGCTGTTACCATTGTCGTCTTCAGTGTCTCCCTTTGCTTGTGCAGTTCCCACGCTATTACCTAGAGGTGACGTACAGCTCAGTCCAACTGGTGAATTGAAAGAGTCATTTTTGCCCTCTTCAAGCCTGGTTTCTCATCCTACCTCAAAATGATTACCCGAAAGTGGATTTCTTAAGTGCTTTTGGAAAGGGAAGAGTTATCTGATTACTTCAGATTCCTCACCTGTAAAGTGGTTATAACACCACCACCAATAATAATAGCAGTAATAATTAATAGATGAATAAGCTGATCTATTGCGTATGATTTATATGGAGGAAGATACAATAAGTTCTAGAAAGACAAAGAAAAATCATGACAAGCATATTACGTTAACGAAAAAGAAATCCATAGATATTAATGAAAACTGGGGTATGTGGCAAGTATCGAAGCCTAATGAATTTACTAACAAATGGCATTCTGTACTATCCATGCAATATTATGAAAGTGAATTTTGCCCACTCTATTTTAGTGAATACTATTAACCAGAAGACACGATGGAGGTGATAGAGGTGAATGAATTCCTAGCCAATGCATACAGACAGAGAAGGTATGTCAGTAAAAAATGCATAACAAGCAACAGAATGCAATAAATGTGCATGTATAGGTAGCCACAACACATATAGACAAGTATTTCAATGAAAACCGGTACGAAGCAGACAGCAAAATAATAAGTGTAAAAGAGTTTCATTATTGTGCTCCTTCATATTTTTACCCAGCAAGTAAGAGGTATTAAGCCTAGGAGAAATATATATTTCAATGAATATAGCTTATATAATAAGCAGAAAGGAAGCTTAAAATGTATCAGGAAGGTTTTTGGATTTATCCTAGAACTTAGATTAGAATCATCTTCAGCATCCAAGAAGATGGCATCCCAAAACCTCAAAAAACCATCATGCCTAGAATCCAATTAAAAAAGATTTTCAAATGTAAGAAAATCCACAGGACTCCACAATATGGTTTTCGATAAACGTGGATGTTTGTTTGTTTTGTTTCTTTGGCCGCGCCGCGTGGCCCTGGCCGTGAAAGCACCGAGTCCTAAGCACTGGACCGCCAGGGAATTCCCTAAGTGGGGGGGGGAATTAGAGATGTGGGGCTTGACTTTTTCTTCTTCTTCTTCTTCTTCTTCGGTAGCTAAGCTCTACAAGCGAACGATGGCTGTTGATCAATGTGCTCTCTGTGTTAGGAAGGAAATAACTGTAAAAATGAAAAGCAGCCTTGCCTTAGAACCTACATATCACACAAAGGAAAATAGTCCTTCTGATTCAATTTAGAAGATATCACTTAAAATGTTGAATTGGTGAAATGTCTACCTAGTTTAAAAATTAGAAAGAATAAAACACTGAAAAGCAGCCCCCTAGATAACCACTGTGGTTGCTTGTTTATAGGAGGCATCATTTCTAAAACGTATTTCTAAAATGTTTATATTCAAAACTGTCAAGTGGCCAACTGTATTCAGAGAGGCAATAAAAGAAAGAAAACGGAGTATGACTTTTCTGATAAGCTGCCTTTCCTGGTGATCCCCTGTTCTGGCCTTACTTTCCTTCTTAGTCTGTTAATGTAAGGGTTTGCTACCATCAACTTGGTTTTGCCCTGCTCTGAGCAGGTTTCCCTCTGTGCTGTTTCTGCTTTAATTGAAAATCTTTGGTTCCCATCAGCATTCCATTGCAAACTCCGTTTTTCTTGAGAGCTCCTCTATGCTTTCCCTCTTCATTCTTACATTTTCTCCCATCTCTTGGTGCCTGTTGGCCTGTGCTAATGAAAACCATCCTAAACTTCCTTACGCTCGACTCTGTGCCTCCCTGTAGAGCCCAGTACTCTCCATCCTCTCTCCCTATTCTCTCTTTTCAACTAGTCGAAATCCTAGTGGAGGGAGACCATTAGAGATGAAACATCTTGGTATATATTGCTAGTTTTCTATGTCCCCTGGCTTTTCTATGTTTCTGTTGAAACACTCTTGAGAAGTGTCTGATTTCGTTTTCTACATGGGTACCCTTTAAGGCTCAATACTGGAAAAGAAGGGGATCAGAGTGATCAACCCAACGTGGTATCCTAACGTAACAGTTAAGGAAAGCAACAGGCTTTGTGAGACAGCCAGTGATTTGTCCAAAGTCACACAGATAGTAAACGTCAAAGTCAAAACTGAAATTAGGTCTCCAGACTTGTAGTTCAATACTTTCCCTCATTATTCCATGCTATTTTGAATCTCCTACTTACTCAATTTAGGGGCAAAAGAAATCGAACGCAAAACTTTCCAAAGTTTCTTTTCTTACCTGACATGGTCAGAGAAGAGGAAGCATCCACTGCAGGTACAAGGGATGAGGAGACAACACTAGAGGATGTCCGAGTGGCTGCAGCTGAACGGCGCACGTGTCCAGTACAGAGGTCACTGGTTACTGGTCCAAACAGCTCCACGGAAACCCCAAGACTCTACCAAGTGGTAGTAGGTTTGGTAGGAGAGTGATGTCACAAAGCAGGCAGTTGAAAGGTATGAGAGAGCCAATAGGGAGGTCCGATCCCCAACAGGAAGGCGGGCTTGGGTGAAGAGAGTGTAGGAGAGCTAAAACAACACCTGAGTTTCTGAGCTCTGGGGAGGAAATCCTAGAAGACAGATTTACCTCCCCCAGGCTCTTCCATTAGGGAAATCATTGCCACATTTCTTACAGACGTTCATTAATACACTGAACTAAGAGTTACTTATATTCTACAGAGTATTCTATTTTATGTATCATATACTTAGAGCTATATAGATCTTCTTTAATTAATAATCCTTAGGAAGGAAAGAGCCATCTAGTTTGAACTATTACAGTTGTTCTGAAATCATATGTGTCTAATGAGTGAACTGATAGCAGCTTTTAAGGAGCCAAAGTAGGGATTAAGAAGCTCTCTTTGTAACTTGGTTCAAGAGTAGGGTGAAGTTTGTTGAGTGTACCTTGTGGAGAATGTTGTGGTCCAAGGCTCTTCTCTTTTAGTTTCTTCTCCTTGACTCCTACCTTCCTTGGGCTGGGCTAGGCTGGGGGCCAGGTTGGACTTGCGACTTAACGTTTCTCTTCCGCTTTCTCTTTTTTTTTTTTCTTCCATTATGGGCATTGCTTCGAGGACAAGCCTTGATCTTGCATTGGACGTTACTTCCTGTCACCTTCCAGCAGCAGGAGTCTTCTTTTCAGTGCTTGATGCTTCACGAAATAGACTCTGCCCGTTGGCAGCAAATACCAGAGAGCTAGGAGACAGAGCTGGTTGCAGACCTTTCCTCTTCCAGCCTTTGGTTGCAATTGTTTGGCCCATAATTTGCTAGCTCTAGTTCCTTGGGCCACACAGGTATCCTGCCATCTCCAGCTCTTGTTATATGTGAGAGACATTCTGAACACTGTCCCTTTTTCTTTGCACAGAAGTATATACAGTGTGGCAGTTACTGTAATCTCCTCCGCCTTGCAAACAGCCACTCTAGAATCTTGGACCTCTAGGACTCTCTGTCTTGCATGCTTGGGGGCAAGGCCAAGCAAAATGAAGAGGAGAATAATTAGAGAAAGAGGAGGACGTTGGTGGAGAATTGGGAGCAGGTAAGGTGAAAGGGCACAGGAGAAAAGAGATGCATGTAGACTTTTTGGTTTCTGTGGGAAACAGGTTGACACACTTGGGCCTCATTTGGTATTAACAGAACAGAGAGTTAAAGATCTAAGTAGCTAGATAGTGTGCAGCAACTGCCATGAAGTCTGTACACTGAAGAGAAGAGTCTCACATCTAGTTTTCATTTTGTTTTATGTCATAGTACCTTATTTATAGCATTCACTGGTGTGTTTGTAGAATACAGATGTTTTCAAATGCTCTGGTTTTGTCTACATGGTTATCTCCTTGTCCTGTTTGTAAGGAATCCAACATTGTAAGACATATTGCATGTTTTTCTCTTGACGATTGTTGACCTTGAAGCGTCATGAACTAACTTGAGCTGTTGGATTCTGTGGAGAAACGTTCAAAAGGGTCTGTGAAAAAGGCACTGTGGTGAGTCGCATTATGCACCCGAGCGTAAGGAGCAAGATATCTGCCACCAGCCCAGCTTGGCCTGGATTGCCTCTGTTTTAGTTCCCCTGGTTAGTGCTTTTCTCCCTAACCACTCTTGTGACTGTGATAATGTGAGTAAGGGCGGAGTTGCTAATGATCTATGTGTGAGGTAAGCTGGTTTGAGGGAGGAAATCTATGGACCTAGTCATTTTCCTTGGTGGTAAGCTTTCAGGGGTGCAGAGATGGATCTTCCTGGGGCCTTTTCTGGTCCCAGGAAGATATCGCATAGATGGGACCTCCCAAGACACACATTGAATCTTTAGGCCTGTTTTTCCTATTATGAGGTACGAACGAGTTTCTTCACTGATGGGGATGATGCTTATCTGAGAAGAAATTGTGAAAGGTGGTGTAGTGTAGAGGTGTGGCTTAAGCTTTTAAGTTTTCCTCCAGGTTTTTCCCCTAAGCTTCCTACTTCGGACGGCCTACTTACATGATACTAGTAGGTGATGTCCGGCTAACAACTTCCTAAATATACCTGCAAGCCAGATCAGTGTCTCTTTTCTCTGTATTCCCATGGAAATCAAGAGTCCCGCCGAATTTTCCATCGAAACAGTTGATTTGTGTTGTCTCTAGGAATTCTAAAGGGCGTACCGTTGCTTCCTAACCGGTGTCATTTGGGAGATCCGCCTCTGTACGTTCAAATGATTAATTTTGAGACTTTGCTCATGTGTGCAGTAAACCCTTGAATTCCCTAAGACCTTCCTTTCCTCCATCTCCTACCCCATTAAGCCCGCTTCAGTTCATCTCCTGAATTTCTTTGGAATCTGTCAGCCAGCTCTTCCTCAACTTCCTAATACTGAACTTGCCTGTCTGTTGCGATTAGGTCCTAACTGGTGTCCATATATCTTGTTTCCTTCCAATCCACTCTTCACACAAGAAACCTTCAAAGCAAGTTGGAACGTTGCTCATAAACATCGCTCACAAGCATTGTTTTGAGAATAGAAAACACACTGTTGGCCTTTAAGACTCTGCGTGGTCTAGAATCCTCTCTGCTTCTCTAGCCCCATCTTGTGCCACTTTTGCCCTCACTTTCTATGCTTCAGATACACTGAATTAACCTTAGTTCTCACTCATCTGACAGAAGTCAGTTCAGATACTATTTTTCACTGTGATTCCTAGCATTAAGGAATTTGATTATCAGGTTTTGTATGAGGACTATTTCATCAGGGGTACAGAAGTTCTGGCCATCTCTGGTTTTGGATATCCCTTATTTGTTGAGACCTTTGCGTTGTTTGGTTGCCTTTTGTCTGTTTTCCAGATGGGAAAACAGGAACAAGGGAAGTATAGGTTATTACTAGGTGGGGTTGAACAAGTGGAGCAGCAAACTGCAAAGCAGAAAGAAGAGGGACGTACTATAGAGGGATATGACTTCCATTCTCAAGGCGCCTGCATCCTGTGCAGGGAGACAGCCTAACATAAAATGTGCCTAACAACAAATATATTGACTTCTTACTAAAAATCTCCAGTTCATAGAACCGAGGGGTTTGTACCTTCTCCTTTAAAAGTGATAGTCCTGGGACTTCCCCGGTGGTCCCGTGGTGAAGACTCTGCGCTTCCAACGCAGCAGGCGTGGGTTCAATCCCTGGTTGGGGAGCTAAGATCCCACATGCTGCGCAGCCAAAGAAATTTTTGTCGAACGTTATACTCCTGTATTGTTGGCTTTAGTGGTTTAGATTTTGTTGTACTGTTAAGAAGATTTCAGTTTATTTACCGGGAACAAACAACACATAATGTAAAAATAGTTTCCCAGAAACGATTTCCATCATTCTCTTCCTCCCTTTCTCCCGCAGACTGGTGTTTCACCTTGACAAGTTCTCTGTCATTCCATAGGAAAGCTGTCTGGCTTGGAGGTTGCAATCCCAGGGAATTTTTCATCAGCGGGGAAGTCTCCATCACTACAGAGGAATCAAGGGAGAAGTCAGTCCCTGGTAAGTGAGATGCTCCCCCTAAACACCAACACAGCAGTCGTGTACCTTTCAAGGGGTTCAGGGGCAAGATGGGCAAGGCATTTCTACTAACTCTTCTTAAGGATCACGGACAGTGCCCTATGCTACGAGGTAAGCGGTGACTGCTGTAGTTCTTACTGGTGATCCTTTCCTGTCACTGATTCTCGGCCTTCTTTGTATTTCATAGGACTGTTGTCAGTCCAATACAAAATGAGTCTTATTTTTAAAAACCTGAAATGTTTTACAGAGCCTAGCATTCTCATATAGGGTCCTTTCCATTCTCCCCACTTTCCCGAGAGGCCAAGAACACTTCACACCATGAACTAGGAGAGGGGGTAGAGCCCTTTCTGATGAAATACATCAACAAAGACAGAGCCTTAGCCTGCTTGCTCTCTGGACAGGATCTCGGACCACAAGGTCTTCAATCCTGGTATAAATGAAGGAAGTGAGGACAGTTCAACTGGCACTCTGATAACAAGAGTTCTGAAACACCTTCCGAAGAGACTATAGCAGTAGATGAGGGAAGGGAGTGCTACAGTGTGGCAGTACAGGGGGAACGATCGGCTACAGCAGTGAAAAGTGTGGTACCGATTGGTGTGCTCTCGGGATTCTTGTACATGTAGCATAGATGACCTCTACGGTGGCCCTCCCACCTTCCCACCTGCATTAGGTGTTCTTTTTTTTTGTAATTTATGTTTATGTATTTATTTACTGTTTGAACTTATTTATTCTACGTATTTATGTTTTTGGCCGCACTGGGTCTCTCATTGCTGTGCACGGGCTTTCTCTAGTTGGCGGCTAGCGGGGGCTACTCTCGGTTGCGGTGTGCGGGCATCTCATCGCGGTGGCTTCTCTTGTTGCGGAGCATGGGCTGTAGGCACGTGGGCTTCGGTAGTTGAGGCTCACGGGCTCTAGAATGCAGGCTCCGTCGTCGTGGCACATGCGCTTAGTTGCTGCACGGCATGTGGGATCTTCGCAGACCAGGGCTCGAACCCGTGTCCCCTGCATTGGCAGGCGCCACCAGGGAAGCCCTAGGTGTTCTCATATAGAGTCTAAAAACAGAGAGCACTGAGAGAAGGTAGTGGTTATTAAAGGCTCAGGATCTAAATTCTACCTGTCTCTACACCCCTTCCCAGCTGTCGATTTGACCCCATTTTTGAATGCTGACCTCATTGTTCAACTTTTCTCTGCCGTCTGTATACTCACCTTGAAAACTTGTTTCTGTGATGCGTTGAGCAGACACAGGGTGGCAGACTGCAGAGGTGGAAGCTGGTGGTCGGATATTTGTGGGCTGAATCTCCTTCAGTCCCATTCCCATTTCTGGTTGCCCAGAGGCCCTACTTCCTGTGTGTGACGCCGAGCCGTAGGATTGCGGGCAGGAGCCAAGTTCTCCATACAGTAAAGACCCCAGTGTGCCTTGGTTACAGTAATATACCTGGCTTCCTTCCTGGCAGGGAAGTGACAGGCGGCTATGCCCCTGCTTTGTTCGTGGGCCTCCTGATCCAGCAGTTCCCTTGGCTCTGCCCCTGTCGTCAGCTGCCCCTAGGATAACTCTGAGCCCTAGCCACTTCTCTGGTAGATTTCCCTATTCCCCCACTACAGTCACACCTGAATAAGGCAACTCAGACCTTTCAGAGATGTGTCCTGAACCTCTTGTTTTCTGAAATACCTATCTGGTGGTTGTGAGACTTAAGGCCAGCGTCCCCGAGAGACTTTTTCTATTTCTCCTAGTAAACCTAGACTCATCTTCTGTCACCTTCAACTCTACTCCAATTGTGTTCTTTCAACCCAGACCTCTGACCCTGCTTTTTACTTCTGCCATTTCATCCTCGCTCCTGCTTCCTTTCCTAAATCCATACGTCTCTTTTGGCCTTCCTAGCCCTGGGCCAAGTTCCTTCCTCTTTGCTCAGTTTTTACCCCTTTCCTTCATTCTCCCATCCAACTTTCAGTCCTTCCTTTCTCACGCCCCAGTTAGCAGCATCTGAAAATTCGAAAGGTTTGTTACTCATCTATTAATTGTATTCCATTTACTTATTCAGTTCTATACCTGTCTTACCTGTGTATGGAAGAACAGCTGGTAGCCAAGGTGGCACCAAGAATCCTAGCAGCTCTCACTTGACGTATCCGTAGTAGTCGGCAATTTCCATTTCGTTTTCCCTCTCGGTGAAAAATTGCAGCTTGCCCGAAGAGGTGTATCCGGCAGCATTCTCCCGTTGTTGTTGAGCCCGCCTCTTCATGGCCTCTCGCTCTGGCCTCTGCTCTTGTTCGATGGGCTTTGACATGACTGGCTCAGGCACGTTGGGTTCCCTCCATGGAACTCGTTGCTTGCTGAAGTCTTGGAGTAGAAAGTGGGTTTGGAGCTTGGGTGGGGACTGGCGCTTATTCACAGCAGGGGGAACAGGCTCCCGCTGGAGAGGAGCGCCAGATGAAGTTTTGGAGGGTGCAGGCCTAGGAGCAGCAGACTGAGGGACACGAGGCTGGGTATGGTTGGGCCAAGCCGGTTGGGTTGGGTTGGTCACAGTTGGCTGAGCTGGTTTGGCGGGGCCTGGCAAAGAGGCAGGAGCTGGCTGGGATGAATTGGCTGCAGCAGGTTGAGCTGAGTCAGTAGAACCAGGCTGGGCACGGTAAGCCCCAGCAGGCCGATGTGAGGCCAGAGACTGTGGCCTCCGAGGAGCGGGTCGAGCTTGAGGCTTGTCCCAGGCAGAAAAAGGCAGAGGTATCAACTTGACCTTCCCAGGAGGAGGCCGCTCATACTGGGCTGGAGACGGACACTCTGTTTCAGCACTGCTGTCTGGTTTCTGGGCTTGGACTTGCGTTTTCTCAGGACCCTTCCCCTCACGTGGGGTATGCCGCCATGGCTGGATAGCTGGGGGTGGCTGGGGGTCTTTGGGGTTGCTTGACTTTCCCAAGAGCCGACAGGAAGAGCGCCCAGTTTTCGTCTCATTCTTCTTCCCCAGCGCATGAAGAACCTTCACAGACTCCAGCATGCGCACGCCAAGGGAGGTTCGAGGCTTTTGAAAGCTCTGTTGGAGAAGCTCAGTTTGGTGTTCCTTTCGCTTCGTGTGGGGGATTGCTGGCTTCTCTTCTGCCTTGACTTTGTTCCCTGACTGCTTGTTCTCCTCAGCCTTGTTTCTCCCTCTGGTCCTTTTGGTCTTTTCCTGCCCGTGGCTCTTAGTTTTGCTGATCTTTCTGGATGCAGCTTTCTGAGGTTTGCCTTGAGAGTGCTTGGCCGTGTTCACAGGAGCCCTGTCACTGACTGCAGCGTGGCATATAACCACTTCTCCCCCTAACAGGCACTCTGGATTCTTTGGCTGGATTTTGGCCTTGGGAGCGCCACTGATAGGCTCAGAGGCTTTCTGTTTGTTCTTCCTGGGTTGATCAGAGGGAACCTTTATGACACTTGGCTTTTCCTGCACCTGATTCACCTTAATGGCTCTGGTGTCTTTAGCTTTGATCACGTTGGGACCTTGGGATTGATCAAGATCTTTCAAAGGATTAAAGAGCTGGGGAAGGTGAATATCCTCCGCCAGTGTAGTAATGTCTGCAAGACCACTGCTAGGTTCAATCCCATTTTCAAGTGTCCCTAGGTCCTGACGACTCCGGCTGTTCTCTCCCAGATCAGCATTTTCAGAACCAGGCTGCTCCTCTTGGCTGAGGGGATCGGTGCAGGCCAGCGGCTGGTGAATATCAGGGATTCCTAAAGGGAGTAGTGGAGGATCTTGGTTCTCTGTTGGGATCTGGTAGGCATCCAGAGGCTTTGAAAGCTTGGTTTTGATATCATCCACGTGCTTACTCTCTATTTGTCCCTGGCTTGGAGCTGGAGGCAGGGCCAGGAGACGCCTGGCACTCTGGACTGGAGCTGTCACTGAAATGTCCCCAAGTTCAGATGGTGGGTTACTCTCAAGTATGTGGCTGTTTCTGCTACTGCAGGACTTGGGGAGTTCTTGACTTTGTGTCACACAAAACGTCTGGCTTGGAGGTTGCAATCCCAGGGAATTTTTCATCACCAGGGGGGAGGTCTCCATCCCTACAAAGGGATCAAGGGAGAAGTCAGTCCCTGGTAAGTGAGATGCTCCCCCTAAACACCAACACAGCAGTCGTGTACCTTTCAAGGGGTTCAGGGGCAAGATGGGCAAGGCATTTCTACTAACTCTTCTTAAGGATCACGGACAGTGCCCTATGCTACGAGGTAAGCGGTGACTGTTGTAATTCTTACTGGTGAGCCTTTCCTGTCGCTGATTCTCGGCTCGCTTTGTATTTCATAGGACTGTTTATAAGTCCAATACAAAATGAGTCTTATTTTTAAAAACCTGAAATGTTTTACAAAGCCTAGCATTCTCATATAGGGTCCTTTCCATTCTCCCCACTTTCCCGAGAGGCCAAGAACACGTCACACCATGAACTAGGAGAGGGGGTAGAGCCCTTGCTGATGAAATACATCAACAAAGACAGAGTCTTAGCCTGCTTGCTCTCTGGACAGGATCTCGGACCACAAGGTCTTCAATCCTGGTATAAATGAAGGAAGTGAGGACAGTTCAACTGGCACTCTCATAACAAGAGTTCTGAAACACCTTCCGAAGAGACTATAGCAGTAGATGAGGGAAGGGAGTGCTACAGTGTGGCAGTACAGGGGGAACGATCGGCTACAGCAGTGAAAAGTGTGGTACCGATTGGTGTGCTCTCGGGGTTCTTGTACATGTAGCATAGATGACCTCTACAGTGGCCCTCCCACCGTCCCACCTGCATTAGGTGTTCTTTTTTTTTTGTAATTTATGTTTATGTATTTATTTACTGTTTGAACTTATTTATTCTACGTATTTATGTTTTTGGCTGCACTGGGTCTCTCATTGCTGTGCACGGGCTTTCTCTAGTTGGCGGCTAGCGGGGGCTACTCTTGGTTGCGGTGTGCGGGCTTCTCATCGCGGTGGCTTCTCTTGTTGCGGAGCATGGGCTGTAGGCACGTGGGCTTCGGTAGTTGAGGCTCACGGGCTCTAGAATGCAGGCTCCGTCGTTGTGGCACATGCGCTTAGTTGCTGCACGGCATGTGGGATCTTCGCAGACCAGGGCTCGAACCCGTGTCCCCCGCATTGCATTGGCAGGCGGATTCTTAACCACGGCGCCACCAGGGAAGCCCTAGGTGTTCTCATAGAGAGTCTAAAAACAGAGGGCACTGAGCGAAGGTAGTGGTTATTAAAGGCTCAGGATCTGAATTCTACCTGCCTCTACACCCCTTCCCAGCTGTCGATTTGACCCCATTTTTGAATGCCGACCTCATTCTTCAACTTTCTCTGGCGTTTGTTATACTCACCTTGAAAACTTGTTTCTGTGATGCGTTGAGCAGACACAGGGTGGCAGACTGCAGAGGTGGAAGCTGGTGGTCGGATATTTGTGGGCTGAATCTCCTTCGGTCCCATTCCCATTTCTGGTTGCCCAGAGGCCCGACTTCCTGTGTATGACGCCGAGCCGTAGGATTGCGGGCAGGAGCCAAGTTCTCCATACAGTAAAGACCCCAGTGTGCCTTGGTTATAGTAATATACCTGGCTCCCTTCCTGGCAGGGAAGTGGCAGGCGGCTCTGCCCCTGATTTGGAATCTGAGATGGTGTTCCCTGAGCAAGGCTGGCAGAAAGCGATGGATGTAGAGGGACCATGTTCTTGGCGTCTGAAGTTTTATCATACTGGGCTGCCAGAAACATGGAGGAGGCAGCTGTGTGGCGGTCAGTGAGTGCCAGAGTAAAGTCTCCGAGTGAAGAAGAATTCTTTTCAGTGCTTGCTGTGATGTCCCACTCAAGAACACCTGGATAGGAAGCAGCTGAAGTGGAGATCTGGCTGTGGTCAGTAACTCCAGATAACATAGTCGTGCTAGAATGTTGGTAAAGGTAGGCACTACCCATGAGTGTCTGGAAAGGGGTACCAGTAGCCGATGCCGAACTGACGGCAGGGGCAGAGACTCTGGAGAAGTTGCAGACACTTCGTGTTAGGGAAGTTGCATTGCTCACCACAGGAGGAGAATGCTGCAGAGAATTTAGAGTTCCAAGTAGAGATGGATGTTGGAAATTTTCTGTAAGAACAAGAGGGTCATGAAAAACTCAGGGAGGTTGAGAAATTCTCACTACGTTTGAGGAACGGCATCATCTGAAGGTTCTTGCTATCAGGACACCTCTACTATCACTACTTCCTGAGAAACCCAAAATCAGACAGTTAATGATGGCTGTAAGGACTGAGCAGTTTTCCACTCTTCTCTATTAACTGCCTGTGCTCCCATCTTGGGCACAGACGGGCAGAAGAGCCAAGTGGTGTGGTTCAGAGATTGTTCTCTAGGCTGGAAGCAACCTTCTCCCTGCCCTGTCTTTCCCTTCAGCCTGCACTCGTATTGACTTCTATGCTATTTCCTAGACTGGAAGCATTTTAGAACTAGGAGGCCCTTAGAGAACTTCGATGTTCTCAGTCTCATTTCGTAAGGAAACTGAGGCTCAGAGAGGTCGGGTTGACTTGTTCAAGTTCTCTCATTATGTTAGTATCATTACCAGGTTTCAGAACCTAAGTATCCTGACTTCCTTGCCAGGACTCCACTCTGAGCATGATACTGCCAGAAAGCAGGAGAAATAGAACTTATAATATAGGCATTTTTTTTGTCCATTAGAAAACAGTACGGCTGTTACCATTGTCGTCTTCAGTGTCTCCCTTTGCTTGTGCAGTTCCCACGCTATTACCTAGAGGTGACGTACAGCTCAGTCCAACTGGTGAATTGAAAGAGTCATTTTTGCCCTCTTCAAGCCTGGTTTCTCATCCTACCTCAAAATGATTACCCGAAAGTGGATTTCTTAAGTGCTTTTGGAAAGGGAAGAGTTATCTGATTACTTCAGATTCCTCACCTGTAAAGTGGTTATAACACCACCACCAATAATAATAGCAGTAATAATTAATAGATGAATAAGCTGATCTATTGCGTATGATTTATATGGAGGAAGATACAATAAGTTCTAGAAAGACAAAGAAAAATCATGACAAGCATATTACGTTAACGAAAAAGAAATCCATAGATATTAATGAAAACTGGGGTATGTGGCAAGTATCGAAGCCTAATGAATTTACTAACAAATGGCATTCTGTACTATCCATGCAATATTATGAAAGTGAATTTTGCCCACTCTATTTTAGTGAATACTATTAACCAGAAGACATGATGGAGGTGATAGAGGTGAATGAATTCCTAGCCAATGCATACAGACAGAGAAGGTATGTCAGTAAAAAATGCATAACAAGCAACAGAATGCAATAAATGTGCATGTATAGGTAGCCACAACACATATAGACAAGTATTTCAATGAAAACCGGTACGAAGCAGACAGCAAAATAATAAGTGTAAAAGAGTTTCATTATTGTGCTCCTTCATATTTTTACCCAGCAAGTAAGAGGTATTAAGCCTAGGAGAAATATATATTTCAATGAATATAGCTTATATAATAAGCAGAAAGGAAGCTTAAAATGTATCAGGAAGGTTTTTGGATTTATCCTAGAACTTAGATTAGAATCATCTTCAGCATCCAAGAAGATGGCATCCCAAAACCTCAAAAAACCATCATGCCTAGAATCCAATTAAAAAAGATTTTCAAATGTAAGAAAATCCACAGGACTCCACAATATGGTTTTCGATAAACGTGGATGTTTGTTTGTTTTGTTTCTTTGGCCGCGCCGCGTGGCCCTGGCCGTGAAAGCACCGAGTCCTAAGCACTGGACCGCCAGGGAATTCCCTAAGTGGGGGGGGGAATTAGAGATGTGGGGCTTGACTTTTTCTTCTTCTTCTTCTTCTTCTTCGGTAGCTAAGCTCTACAAGCGAACGATGGCTGTTGATCAATGTGCTCTCTGTGTTAGGAAGGAAATAACTGTAAAAATGAAAAGCAGCCTTGCCTTAGAACCTACATATCACACAAAGGAAAATAGTCCTTCTGATTCAATTTAGAAGATATCACTTAAAATGTTGAATTGGTGAAATGTCTACCTAGTTTAAAAATTAGAAAGAATAAAACACTGAAAAGCAGCCCCCTAGATAACCACTGTGGTTGCTTGTTTATAGGAGGCATCATTTCTAAAACGTATTTCTAAAATGTTTATATTCAAAACTGTCAAGTGGCCAACTGTATTCAGAGAGGCAATAAAAGAAAGAAAACGGAGTATGACTTTTCTGATAAGCTGCCTTTCCTGGTGATCCCCTGTTCTGGCCTTACTTTCCTTCTTAGTCTGTTAATGTAAGGGTTTGCTACCATCAACTTGGTTTTGCCCTGCTCTGAGCAGGTTTCCCTCTGTGCTGTTTCTGCTTTAATTGAAAATCTTTGGTTCCCATCAGCATTCCATTGCAAACTCCGTTTTTCTTGA
Organism: Balaenoptera borealis; assembly: GCF_965194805.1. NCBI lineage: Eukaryota > Metazoa > Chordata > Mammalia > Artiodactyla > Balaenopteridae > Balaenoptera > Balaenoptera borealis. Next base: position 159,458 of record NW_028122990.1, read on the forward strand.
GAGCTCCTCTATGCTTTCCCTCTTCATTCTTACATTTTCTCCCATCTCTTGGTGCCTGTTGGCCTGTGCTAATGAAAACCATCCTAAACTTCCTTACGCTCGACTCTGTGCCTCCCTGTAGAGCCCAGTACTCTCCATCCTCTCTCCCTATTCTCTCTTTTCAACTAGTCGAAATCCTAGTGGAGGGAGACCATTAGAGATGAAACATCTTGGTATATATTGCTAGTTTTCTATGTCCCCTGGCTTTTCTATGTTTCTGTTGAAACACTCTTGAGAAGTGTCTGATTTCGTTTTCTACATGGGTACCCTTTAAGGCTCAATACTGGAAAAGAAGGGGATCAGAGTGATCAACCCAACGTGGTATCCTAACGTAACAGTTAAGGAAAGCAACAGGCTTTGTGAGACAGCCAGTGATTTGTCCAAAGTCACACAGATAGTAAACGTCAAAGTCAAAACTGAAATTAGGTCTCCAGACGTGTAGTTCAATACTTTCCCTCATTATTCCATGCTATTTTGAATCTCCTACTTACTCAATTTAGGGGCAAAAGAAATCGAACGCAAAACTTTCCAAAGTTTCTTTTCTTACCTGACATGGTCAGAGAAGAGGAAGCATCCACTGCAGGTACAAGGGATGAGGAGACAACACTAGAGGATGTCCGAGTGGCTGCAGCTGAACGGCGCACGTGTCCAGTACAGAGGTCACTGGTTACTGGTCCAAACAGCTCCACGGAAACCCCAAGACTCTACCAAGTGGTAGTAGGTTTGGTAGGAGAGTGATGTCACAAAGCAGGCAGTTGAAAGGTATGAGAGAGCCAATAGGGAGGTCCGATCCCCAACAGGAAGGCGGGCTTGGGTGAAGAGAGTGTAGGAGAGCTAAAACAACACCTGAGTTTCTGAGCTCTGGGGAGGAAATCCTAGAAGACAGATTTACCTCCCCCAGGCTCTTCCATTAGGGAAATCATTGCCACATTTCTTACAGACGTTCATTAATACACTGAACTAAGAGTTACTTATATTCTACAGAGTATTCTATTTTATGTATCATATACTTAGAGCTATATAGATCTTCTTTAATTAATAATCCTTAGGAAGGAAAGAGCCATCTAGTTTGAACTATTACAGTTGTTCTGAAATCATATGTGTCTAATGAGTGAACTGATAGCAGCTTTTAAGGAGCCAAAGTAGGGATTAAGAAGCTCTCTTTGTAACTTGGTTCAAGAGTAGGGTGAAGTTTGTTGAGTGTACCTTGTGGAGAATGTTGTGGTCCAAGGCTCTTCTCTTTTAGTTTCTTCTCCTTGACTCCTACCTTCCTTGGGCTGGGCTAGGCTGGGGGCCAGGTTGGACTTGCGACTTAACGTTTCTCTTCCGCTTTCTCTTTTTTTTTTTTCTTCCATTATGGGCATTGCTTCGAGGACAAGCCTTGATCTTGCATTGGACGTTACTTCCTGTCACCTTCCAGCAGCAGGAGTCTTCTTTTCAGTGCTTGATGCTTCACGAAATAGACTCTGCCCGTTGGCAGCAAATACCAGAGAGCTAGGAGACAGAGCTGGTTGCAGACCTTTCCTCTTCCAGCCTTTGGTTGCAATTGTTTGGCCCATAATTTGCTAGCTCTAGTTCCTTGGGCCACACAGGTATCCTGCCATCTCCAGCTCTTGTTATATGTGAGAGACATTCTGAACACTGTCCCTTTTTCTTTGCACAGAAGTATATACAGTGTGGCAGTTACTGTAATCTCCTCCGCCTTGCAAACAGCCACTCTAGAATCTTGGACCTCTAGGACTCTCTGTCTTGCATGCTTGGGGGCAAGGCCAAGCAAAATGAAGAGGAGAATAATTAGAGAAAGAGGAGGACGTTGGTGGAGAATTGGGAGCAGGTAAGGTGAAAGGGCACAGGAGAAAAGAGATGCATGTAGACTTTTTGGTTTCTGTGGGAAACAGGTTGACACACTTGGGCCTCATTTGGTATTAACAGAACAGAGAGTTAAAGATCTAAGTAGCTAGATAGTGTGCAGCAACTGCCATGAAGTCTGTACACTGAAGAGAAGAGTCTCACATCTAGTTTTCATTTTGTTTTATGTCATAGTACCTTATTTATAGCATTCACTGGTGTGTTTGTAGAATACAGATGTTTTCAAATGCTCTGGTTTTGTCTACATGGTTATCTCCTTGTCCTGTTTGTAAGGAATCCAACATTGTAAGACATATTGCATGTTTTTCTCTTGACGATTGTTGACCTTGAAGCGTCATGAACTAACTTGAGCTGTTGGATTCTGTGGAGAAACGTTCAAAAGGGTCTGTGAAAAAGGCACTGTGGTGAGTCGCATTATGCACCCGAGCGTAAGGAGCAAGATATCTGCCACCAGCCCAGCTTGGCCTGGATTGCCTCTGTTTTAGTTCCCCTGGTTAGTGCTTTTCTCCCTAACCACTCTTGTGACTGTGATAATGTGAGTAAGGGCGGAGTTGCTAATGATCTATGTGTGAGGTAAGCTGGTTTGAGGGAGGAAATCTATGGACCTAGTCATTTTCCTTGGTGGTAAGCTTTCAGGGGTGCAGAGATGGATCTTCCTGGGGCCTTTTCTGGTCCCAGGAAGATATCGCATAGATGGGACCTCCCAAGACACACATTGAATCTTTAGGCCTGTTTTTCCTATTATGAGGTACGAACGAGTTTCTTCACTGATGGGGATGATGCTTATCTGAGAAGAAATTGTGAAAGGTGGTGTAGTGTAGAGGTGTGGCTTAAGCTTTTAAGTTTTCCTCCAGGTTTTTCCCCTAAGCTTCCTACTTCGGACGGCCTACTTACATGATACTAGTAGGTGATGTCCGGCTAACAACTTCCTAAATATACCTGCAAGCCAGATCAGTGTCTCTTTTCTCTGTATTCCCATGGAAATCAAGAGTCCCGCCGAATTTTCCATCGAAACAGTTGATTTGTGTTGTCTCTAGGAATTCTAAAGGGCGTACCGTTGCTTCCTAACCGGTGTCATTTGGGAGATCCGCCTCTGTACGTTCAAATGATTAATTTTGAGACTTTGCTCATGTGTGCAGTAAACCCTTGAATTCCCTAAGACCTTCCTTTCCTCCATCTCCTACCCCATTAAGCCCGCTTCAGTTCATCTCCTGAATTTCTTTGGAATCTGTCAGCCAGCTCTTCCTCAACTTCCTAATACTGAACTTGCCTGTCTGTTGCGATTAGGTCCTAACTGGTGTCCATATATCTTGTTTCCTTCCAATCCACTCTTCACACAAGAAACCTTCAAAGCAAGTTGGAACGTTGCTCATAAACATCGCTCACAAGCATTGTTTTGAGAATAGAAAACACACTGTTGGCCTTTAAGACTCTGCGTGGTCTAGAATCCTCTCTGCTTCTCTAGCCCCATCTTGTGCCACTTTTGCCCTCACTTTCTATGCTTCAGATACACTGAATTAACCTTAGTTCTCACTCATCTGACAGAAGTCAGTTCAGATACTATTTTTCACTGTGATTCCTAGCATTAAGGAATTTGATTATCAGGTTTTGTATGAGGACTATTTCATCAGGGGTACAGAAGTTCTGGCCATCTCTGGTTTTGGATATCCCTTATTTGTTGAGACCTTTGCGTTGTTTGGTTGCCTTTTGTCTGTTTTCCAGATGGGAAAACAGGAACAAGGGAAGTATAGGTTATTACTAGGTGGGGTTGAACAAGTGGAGCAGCAAACTGCAAAGCAGAAAGAAGAGGGACGTACTATAGAGGGATATGACTTCCATTCTCAAGGCGCCTGCATCCTGTGCAGGGAGACAGCCTAACATAAAATGTGCCTAACAACAAATATATTGACTTCTTACTAAAAATCTCCAGTTCATAGAACCGAGGGGTTTGTACCTTCTCCTTTAAAAGTGATAGTCCTGGGACTTCCCCGGTGGTCCCGTGGTGAAGACTCTGCGCTTCCAACGCAGCAGGCGTGGGTTCAATCCCTGGTTGGGGAGCTAAGATCCCACATGCTGCGCAGCCAAAGAAATTTTTGTCGAACGTTATACTCCTGTATTGTTGGCTTTAGTGGTTTAGATTTTGTTGTACTGTTAAGAAGATTTCAGTTTATTTACCGGGAACAAACAACACATAATGTAAAAATAGTTTCCCAGAAACGATTTCCATCATTCTCTTCCTCCCTTTCTCCCGCAGACTGGTGTTTCACCTTGACAAGTTCTCTGTCATTCCATAGGAAAGCTGTCTGGCTTGGAGGTTGCAATCCCAGGGAATTTTTCATCAGCGGGGAAGTCTCCATCACTACAGAGGAATCAAGGGAGAAGTCAGTCCCTGGTAAGTGAGATGCTCCCCCTAAACACCAACACAGCAGTCGTGTACCTTTCAAGGGGTTCAGGGGCAAGATGGGCAAGGCATTTCTACTAACTCTTCTTAAGGATCACGGACAGTGCCCTATGCTACGAGGTAAGCGGTGACTGCTGTAGTTCTTACTGGTGATCCTTTCCTGTCACTGATTCTCGGCCTTCTTTGTATTTCATAGGACTGTTGTCAGTCCAATACAAAATGAGTCTTATTTTTAAAAACCTGAAATGTTTTACAGAGCCTAGCATTCTCATATAGGGTCCTTTCCATTCTCCCCACTTTCCCGAGAGGCCAAGAACACTTCACACCATGAACTAGGAGAGGGGGTAGAGCCCTTTCTGATGAAATACATCAACAAAGACAGAGCCTTAGCCTGCTTGCTCTCTGGACAGGATCTCGGACCACAAGGTCTTCAATCCTGGTATAAATGAAGGAAGTGAGGACAGTTCAACTGGCACTCTGATAACAAGAGTTCGGAAACACCTTCCAAAGAGACTATAGCAGTAGATGAGGGAAGGGAGTGCTACAGTGTGGCAGTACAGGGGGAACGATCGGCTACAGCAGTGAAAAGTGTGGTACCGATTGGTGTGCTCTCGGGGTTCTTGTACATGTAGCATAGATGACCTCTACAGTGGCCCTCCCACCTTCCCACCTGCATTAGGTGTTCTTTTTTTTTGTAATTTATGTTTATGTATTTATTTACTGTTTGAACTTATTTATTCTACGTATTTATTTTTTTGGCCGCACTGGGTCTCTCATTGCTGTGCACGGGCTTTCTCTAGTTGGCGGCTAGCGGGGGCTACTCTCGGTTGCGGTGTGCGGGCATCTCATCGCGGTGGCTTCTCTTGTTGCGGAGCATGGGCTGTAGGCACGTGGGCTTCGGTAGTTGAGGCTCACGGGCTCTAGAATGCAGGCTCCGTCGTTGTGGCACATGCGCTTAGTTGCTGCACGGCATGTGGGATCTTCGCAGACCAGGGCTCGAACCCGTGTCCCCTGCATTGGCAGGCGCCACCAGGGAAGCCCTAGGTGTTCTCATATAGAGTCTAAAAACAGAGAGCACTGAGAGAAGGTAGTGGTTATTAAAGGCTCAGGATCTAAATTCTACCTGTCTCTACACCCCTTCCCAGCTGTCGATTTGACCCCATTTTTGAATGCCGACCTCATTCTTCAACTTTCTCTGGCGTTTGTTATACTCACCTTGAAAACTTGTTTCTGTGATGCGTTGAGCAGACACAGGGTGGCAGACTGCAGAGGTGGAAGCTGGTGGTCGGATATTTGTGGGCTGAATCTCCTTCAGTCCCATTCCCATTTCTGGTTGCCCAGAGGCCCGACTTCCTGTGTATGACGCCGAGCCGTAGGATTGCGGGCAGGAGCCAAGTTCTCCATACAGTAAAGACCCCAGTGTGCCTTGGTTACAGTAATATACCTGGCTTCCTTCCTGGCAGGGAAGTGGCAGGCGGCTCTGCCCCTGATTTGGAATCTGAGATGGTGTTCCCTGAGCAAGGCTGGCAGAAAGCGATGGATGTAGAGGGACCATGTTCTTGGCGTCTGAAGTTTTATCATCCTGGGCTGCCAGAAACATGGAGGAGGCAGCTGTGTGGCGGTCAGTGAGTGCCAGAGTAAAGTCTCCGAGTGAAGAAGAATTCTTTTCAGTGCTTGCTGTGATGTCCCACTCAAGAACACCTGGATAGGAAGCAGCTGAAGTGGAGATCTGGCTGTGGTCAGTAACTCCAGATAACATAGTCGTGCTAGAATGTTGGTAAAGGTAGGCACTACCCATGAGTGTCTGGAAAGGGGTACCAGTAGCCGATGCCGAACTGACGGCAGGGGCAGAGACTCTGGAGAAGTTGCAGACACTTCGTGTTAGGGAAGTTGCATTGCTCACCACAGGAGGAGAATGCTGCAGAGAATTTAGAGTTCCAAGTAGAGATGGATGTTGGAAATTTTCTGTAAGAACAAGAGGGTCATGAAAAACTCAGGGAGGTTGAGAAATTCTCACTACGTTTGAGGAACGGCATCATCTGAAGGTTCTTGCTATCAGGACACCTCTACTATCACTACTTCCTGAGAAACCCAAAATCAGACAGTTAATGATGGCTGTAAGGACTGAGCAGTTTTCCACTCTTCTCTATTAACTGCCTGTGCTCCCATCTTGGGCACAGACGGGCAGAAGAGCCAAGTGGTGTGGTTCAGAGATTGTTCTCTAGGCTGGAAGCAACCTTCTCCCTGCCCTGTCTTTCCCTTCAGCCTGCACTCGTATTGACTTCTATGCTATTTCCTAGACTGGAAGCATTTTAGAACTAGGAGGCCCTTAGAGAACTTCGATGTTCTCAGTCTCATTTCGTGAGTAAGGAAACTGAGGCTCAGAGAGGTCGGGTTGACTTGTTCAAGTTCTCTCATTATGTTAGTATCATTACCAGGTTTCAGAACCTAAGTATCCTGACTTCCTTGCCAGGACTCCACTCTGAGCATGATACTGCCAGAAAGCAGGAGAAATAGAACTTATAATATAGGCATTTTTTTTGTCCATTAGAAAACAGTACGGCTGTTACCATTGTCGTCTTCAGTGTCTCCCTTTGCTTGTGCAGTTCCCACGCTATTACCTAGAGGTGACGTACAGCTCAGTCCAACTGGTGAATTGAAAGAGTCATTTTTGCCCTCTTCAAGCCTGGTTTCTCATCCTACCTCAAAATGATTACCCGAAAGTGGATTTCTTAAGTGCTTTTGGAAAGGGAAGAGTTATCTGATTACTTCAGATTCCTCACCTGTAAAGTGGTTATAACACCACCACCAATAATAATAGCAGTAATAATTAATAGATGAATAAGCTGATCTATTGCGTATGATTTATATGGAGGAAGATACAATAAGTTCTAGAAAGACAAAGAAAAATCATGACAAGCATATTACGTTAACGAAAAAGAAATCCATAGATATTAATGAAAACTGGGGTATGTGGCAAGTATCGAAGCCTAATGAATTTACTAACAAATGGCATTCTGTACTATCCATGCAATATTATGAAAGTGAATTTTGCCCACTCTATTTTAGTGAATACTATTAACCAGAAGACACGATGGAGGTGATAGAGGTGAATGAATTCCTAGCCAATGCATACAGACAGAGAAGGTATGTCAGTAAAAAATGCATAACAAGCAACAGAATGCAATAAATGTGCATGTATAGGTAGCCACAACACATATAGACAAGTATTTCAATGAAAACCGGTACGAAGCAGACAGCAAAATAATAAGTGTAAAAGAGTTTCATTATTGTGCTCCTTCATATTTTTACCCAGCAAGTAAGAGGTATTAAGCCTAGGAGAAATATATATTTCAATGAATATAGCTTATATAATAAGCAGAAAGGAAGCTTAAAATGTATCAGGAAGGTTTTTGGATTTATCCTAGAACTTAGATTAGAATCATCTTCAGCATCCAAGAAGATGGCATCCCAAAACCTCAAAAAACCATCATGCCTAGAATCCAATTAAAAAAGATTTTCAAATGTAAGAAAATCCACAGGACTCCACAATATGGTTTTCGATAAACGTGGATGTTTGTTTGTTTTGTTTCTTTGGCCGCGCCGCGTGGCCCTGGCCGTGAAAGCACCGAGTCCTAAGCACTGGACCGCCAGGGAATTCCCTAAGTGGGGGGGGGAATTAGAGATGTGGGGCTTGACTTTTTCTTCTTCTTCTTCGGTAGCTAAGCTCTACAAGCGAACGATGGCTGTTGATCAATGTGCTCTCTGTGTTAGGAAGGAAATAACTGTAAAAATGAAAAGCAGCCTTGCCTTAGAACCTACATATCACACCAAGGAAAATAGTCCTTCTGATTCAATTTAGAAGATATCACTTAAAATGTTGAATTGGTGAAATGTCTACCTAGTTTAAAAATTAGAAAGAATAAAACACTGAAAAGCAGCCCCCTAGATAACCACTGTGGTTGCTTGTTTATAGGAGGCATCATTTCTAAAACGTATTTCTAAAATGTTTATATTCAAAACTGTCAAGTGGCCAACTGTATTCAGAGAGGCAATAAAAGAAAGAAAACGGAGTATGACTTTTCTGATAAGCTGCCTTTCCTGGTGATCCCCTGTTCTGGCCTTACTTTCCTTCTTAGTCTGTTAATGTAAGGGTTTGCTACCATCAACTTGGTTTTGCCCTGCTCTGAGCAGGTTTCCCTCTGTGCTGTTTCTGCTTTAATTGAAAATCTTTGGTTCCCATCAGCATTCCATTGCAAACTCCGTTTTTCTTGAGAGCTCCTCTATGCTTTCCCTCTTCATTCTTACATTTTCTCCCATCTCTTGGTGCCTGTTGGCCTGTGCTAATGAAAACCATCCTAAACTTCCTTACGCTCGACTCTGTGCCTCCCTGTAGAGCCCAGTACTCTCCATCCTCTCTCCCTATTCTCTCTTTTCAACTAGTCGAAATCCTAGTGGAGGGAGACCATTAGAGATGAAACATCTTGGTATATATTGCTAGTTTTCTATGTCCCCTGGCTTTTCTATGTTTCTGTTGAAACACTCTTGAGAAGTGTCTGATTTCGTTTTCTACATGGGTACCCTTTAAGGCTCAATACTGGAAAAGAAGGGGATCAGAGTGATCAACCCAACGTGGTATCCTAACGTAACAGTTAAGGAAAGCAACAGGCTTTGTGAGACAGCCAGTGATTTGTCCAAAGTCACACAGATAGTAAACGTCAAAGTCAAAACTGAAATTAGGTCTCCAGACTTGTAGTTCAATACTTTCCCTCATTATTCCATGCTATTTTGAATCTCCTACTTACTCAATTTAGGGGCAAAAGAAATCGAACGCAAAACTTTCCAAAGTTTCTTTTCTTACCTGACATGGTCAGAGAAGAGGAAGCATCCACTGCAGGTACAAGGGATGAGGAGACAACACTAGAGGATGTCCGAGTGGCTGCAGCTGAACGGCGCACGTGTCCAGTACAGAGGTCACTGGTTACTGGTCCAAACAGCTCCACGGAAACCCCAAGACTCTACCAAGTGGTAGTAGGTTTGGTAGGAGAGTGATGTCACAAAGCAGGCAGTTGAAAGGTATGAGAGAGCCAATAGGGAGGTCCGATCCCCAACAGGAAGGCGGGCTTGGGTGAAGAGAGTGTAGGAGAGCTAAAACAACACCTGAGTTTCTGAGCTCTGGGGAGGAAATCCTAGAAGACAGATTTACCTCCCCCAGGCTCTTCCATTAGGGAAATCATTGCCACATTTCTTACAGACGTTCATTAATACACTGAACTAAGAGTTACTTATATTCTACAGAGTATTCTATTTTATGTATCATATACTTAGAGCTATATAGATCTTCTTTAATTAATAATCCTTAGGAAGGAAAGAGCCATCTAGTTTGAACTATTACAGTTGTTCTGAAATCATATGTGTCTAATGAGTGAACTGATAGCAGCTTTTAAGGAGCCAAAGTAGGGATTAAGAAGCTCTCTTTGTAACTTGGTTCAAGAGTAGGGTGAAGTTTGTTGAGTGTACCTTGTGGAGAATGTTGTGGTCCAAGGCTCTTCTCTTTTAGTTTCTTCTCCTTGACTCCTACCTTCCTTGGGCTGGGCTAGGCTGGGGGCCAGGTTGGACTTGCGACTTAACGTTTCTCTTCCGCTTTCTCTTTTTTTTTTTTCTTCCATTATGGGCATTGCTTCGAGGACAAGCCTTGATCTTGCATTGGACGTTACTTCCTGTCACCTTCCAGCAGCAGGAGTCTTCTTTTCAGTGCTTGATGCTTCACGAAATAGACTCTGCCCGTTGGCAGCAAATACCAGAGAGCTAGGAGACAGAGCTGGTTGCAGACCTTTCCTCTTCCAGCCTTTGGTTGCAATTGTTTGGCCCATAATTTGCTAGCTCTAGTTCCTTGGGCCACACAGGTATCCTGCCATCTCCAGCTCTTGTTATATGTGAGAGACATTCTGAACACTGTCCCTTTTTCTTTGCACAGAAGTATATACAGTGTGGCAGTTACTGTAATCTCCTCCGCCTTGCAAACAGCCACTCTAGAATCTTGGACCTCTAGGACTCTCTGTCTTGCATGCTTGGGGGCAAGGCCAAGCAAAATGAAGAGGAGAATAATTAGAGAAAGAGGAGGACGTTGGTGGAGAATTGGGAGCAGGTAAGGTGAAAGGGCACAGGAGAAAAGAGATGCATGTAGACTTTTTGGTTTCTGTGGGAAACAGGTTGACACACTTGGGCCTCATTTGGTATTAACAGAACAGAGAGTTAAAGATCTAAGTAGCTAGATAGTGTGCAGCAACTGCCATGAAGTCTGTACACTGAAGAGAACAGTCTCACATCTAGTTTTCATTTTGTTTTATGTCATAGTACCTTATTTATAGCATTCACTGGTGTGTTTGTAGAATACAGATGTTTTCAAATGCTCTGGTTTTGTCTACATGGTTATCTCCTTGTCCTGTTTGTAAGGAATCCAACATTGTAAGACATATTGCATGTTTTTCTCTTGACGATTGTTGACCTTGAAGCGTCATGAACTAACTTGAGCTGTTGGATTCTGTGGAGAAACGTTCAAAAGGGTCTGTGAAAAAGGCACTGTGGTGAGTCGCATTATGCACCCGAGCGTAAGGAGCAAGATATCTGCCACCAGCCCAGCTTGGCCTGGATTGCCTCTGTTTTAGTTCCCCTGGTTAGTGCTTTTCTCCCTAACCACTCTTGTGACTGTGATAATGTGAGTAAGGGCGGAGTTGCTAATGATCTATGTGTGAGGTAAGCTGGTTTGAGGGAGGAAATCTATGGACCTAGTCATTTTCCTTGGTGGTAAGCTTTCAGGGGTGCAGAGATGGATCTTCCTGGGGCCTTTTCTGGTCCCAGGAAGATATCGCATAGATGGGACCTCCCAAGACACACATTGAATCTTTAGGCCTGTTTTTCCTATTATGAGGTACGAACGAGTTTCTTCACTGATGGGGATGATGCTTATCTGAGAAGAAATTGTGAAAGGTGGTGTAGTGTAGAGGTGTGGCTTAAGCTTTTAAGTTTTCCTCCAGGTTTTTCCCCTAAGCTTCCTACTTCGGACGGCCTACTTACATGATACTAGTAGGTGATGTCCGGCTAACAGCTTCCTAAATATACCTGCAAGCCAGATCAGTGTCTCTTTTCTCTGTATTCCCATGGAAATCAAGAGTCCCGCCGAATTTTCCATCGAAACAGTTGATTTGTGTTGTCTCTAGGAATTCTAAAGGGCGTACCGTTGCTTCCTAACCGGTGTCATTTGGGAGATCCGCCTCTGTACGTTCAAATGATTAATTTTGAGACTTTGCTCATGTGTGCAGTAAACCCTTGAATTCCCTAAGACCTTCCTTTCCTCCATCTCCTACCCCATTAAGCCCGCTTCAGTTCATCTCCTGAATTTCTTTGGAATCTGTCAGCCAGCTCTTCCTCAACTTCCTAATACTGAACTTGCCTGTCTGTTGCGATTAGGTCCTAACTGGTGTCCATATATCTTGTTTCCTTCCAATCCACTCTTCACACAAGAAACCTTCAAAGCAAGTTGGAACGTTGCTCATAAACATCGCTCACAAGCATTGTTTTGAGAATAGAAAACACACTGTTGGCCTTTAAGACTCTGCGTGGTCTAGAATCCTCTCTGCTTCTCTAGCCCCATCTTGTGCCACTTTTGCCCTCACTTTCTATGCTTCAGATACACTGAATTAACCTTAGTTCTCACTCATCTGACAGAAGTCAGTTCAGATACTATTTTTCACTGTGATTCCTAGCATTAAGGAATTTGATTATCAGGTTTTGTATGAGGACTATTTCATCAGGGGTACAGAAGTTCTGGCCATCTCTGGTTTTGGATATCCCTTATTTGTTGAGACCTTTGCGTTGTTTGGTTGCCTTTTGTCTGTTTTCCAGATGGGAAAACAGGAACAAGGGAAGTATAGGTTATTACTAGGTGGGGTTGAACAAGTGGAGCAGCAAACTGCAAAGCAGAAAGAAGAGGGACGTACTATAGAGGGATATGACTTCCATTCTCAAGGCGCCTGCATCCTGTGCAGGGAGACAGCCTAACATAAAATGTGCCTAACAACAAATATATTGACTTCTTACTAAAAATCTCCAGTTCATAGAACCGAGGGGTTTGTACCTTCTCCTTTAAAAGTGATAGTCCTGGGACTTCCCCGGTGGTCCCGTGGTGAAGACTCTGCGCTTCCAACGCAGCAGGCGTGGGTTCAATCCCTGGTTGGGGAGCTAAGATCCCACATGCTGCGCAGCCAAAGAAATTTTTGTCGAACGTTATACTCCTGTATTGTTGGCTTTAGTGGTTTAGATTTTGTTGTACTGTTAAGAAGATTTCAGTTTATTTACCGGGAACAAACAACACATAATGTAAAAATAGTTTCCCAGAAACGATTTCCATCATTCTCTTCCTCCCTTTCTCCCGCAGACTGGTGTTTCACCTTGACAAGTTCTCTGTCATTCCATAGGAAAGCTGTCTGGCTTGGAGGTTGCAATCCCAGGGAATTTTTCATCAGCGGGGAAGTCTCCATCACTACAGAGGAATCAAGGGAGAAGTCAGTCCCTGGTAAGTGAGATGCTCCCCCTAAACACCAACACAGCAGTCGTGTACCTTTCAAGGGGTTCAGGGGCAAGATGGGCAAGGCATTTCTACTAACTCTTCTTAAGGATCACGGACAGTGCCCTATGCTACGAGGTAAGCGGTGACTGCTGTAGTTCTTACTGGTGATCCTTTCCTGTCACTGATTCTCGGCCTTCTTTGTATTTCATAGGACTGTTGTCAGTCCAATACAAAATGAGTCTTATTTTTAAAAACCTGAAATGTTTTACAGAGCCTAGCATTCTCATATAGGGTCCTTTCCATTCTCCCCACTTTCCCGAGAGGCCAAGAACACTTCACACCATGAACTAGGAGAGGGGGTAGAGCCCTTTCTGATGAAATACATCAACAAAGACAGAGCCTTAGCCTGCTTGCTCTCTGGACAGGATCTCGGACCACAAGGTCTTCAATCCTGGTATAAATGAAGGAAGTGAGGACAGTTCAACTGGCACTCTGATAACAAGAGTTCTGAAACACCTTCCGAAGAGACTATAGCAGTAGATGAGGGAAGGGAGTGCTACAGTGTGGCAGTACAGGGGGAACGATCGGCTACAGCAGTGAAAAGTGTGGTACCGATTGGTGTGCTCTCGGGATTCTTGTACATGTAGCATAGATGACCTCTACGGTGGCCCTCCCACCTTCCCACCTGCATTAGGTGTTCTTTTTTTTTGTAATTTATGTTTATGTATTTATTTACTGTTTGAACTTATTTATTCTACGTATTTATGTTTTTGGCCGCACTGGGTCTCTCATTGCTGTGCACGGGCTTTCTCTAGTTGGCGGCTAGCGGGGGCTACTCTCGGTTGCGGTGTGCGGGCATCTCATCGCGGTGGCTTCTCTTGTTGCGGAGCATGGGCTGTAGGCACGTGGGCTTCGGTAGTTGAGGCTCACGGGCTCTAGAATGCAGGCTCCGTCGTCGTGGCACATGCGCTTAGTTGCTGCACGGCATGTGGGATCTTCGCAGACCAGGGCTCGAACCCGTGTCCCCTGCATTGGCAGGCGCCACCAGGGAAGCCCTAGGTGTTCTCATATAGAGTCTAAAAACAGAGAGCACTGAGAGAAGGTAGTGGTTATTAAAGGCTCAGGATCTAAATTCTACCTGTCTCTACACCCCTTCCCAGCTGTCGATTTGACCCCATTTTTGAATGCTGACCTCATTGTTCAACTTTTCTCTGCCGTCTGTATACTCACCTTGAAAACTTGTTTCTGTGATGCGTTGAGCAGACACAGGGTGGCAGACTGCAGAGGTGGAAGCTGGTGGTCGGATATTTGTGGGCTGAATCTCCTTCAGTCCCATTCCCATTTCTGGTTGCCCAGAGGCCCTACTTCCTGTGTGTGACGCCGAGCCGTAGGATTGCGGGCAGGAGCCAAGTTCTCCATACAGTAAAGACCCCAGTGTGCCTTGGTTACAGTAATATACCTGGCTTCCTTCCTGGCAGGGAAGTGACAGGCGGCTATGCCCCTGCTTTGTTCGTGGGCCTCCTGATCCAGCAGTTCCCTTGGCTCTGCCCCTGTCGTCAGCTGCCCCTAGGATAACTCTGAGCCCTAGCCACTTCTCTGGTAGATTTCCCTATTCCCCCACTACAGTCACACCTGAATAAGGCAACTCAGACCTTTCAGAGATGTGTCCTGAACCTCTTGTTTTCTGAAATACCTATCTGGTGGTTGTGAGACTTAAGGCCAGCGTCCCCGAGAGACTTTTTCTATTTCTCCTAGTAAACCTAGACTCATCTTCTGTCACCTTCAACTCTACTCCAATTGTGTTCTTTCAACCCAGACCTCTGACCCTGCTTTTTACTTCTGCCATTTCATCCTCGCTCCTGCTTCCTTTCCTAAATCCATACGTCTCTTTTGGCCTTCCTAGCCCTGGGCCAAGTTCCTTCCTCTTTGCTCAGTTTTTACCCCTTTCCTTCATTCTCCCATCCAACTTTCAGTCCTTCCTTTCTCACGCCCCAGTTAGCAGCATCTGAAAATTCGAAAGGTTTGTTACTCGTCTATTAATTGTATTCCATTTACTTATTCAGTTCTATACCTGTCTTACCTGTGTATGGAAGAACAGCTGGTAGCCAAGGTGGCACCAAGAATCCTAGCAGCTCTCACTTGACGTATCCGTAGTAGTCGGCAATTTCCATTTCGTTTTCCCTCTCGGTGAAAAATTGCAGCTTGCCCGAAGAGGTGTATCCGGCAGCATTCTCCCGTTGTTGTTGAGCCCGCCTCTTCATGGCCTCTCGCTCTGGCCTCTGCTCTTGTTCGATGGGCTTTGACATGACTGGCTCAGGCACGTTGGGTTCCCTCCATGGAACTCGTTGCTTGCTGAAGTCTTGGAGTAGAAAGTGGGTTTGGAGCTTGGGTGGGGACTGGCGCTTATTCACAGCAGGGGGAACAGGCTCCCGCTGGAGAGGAGCGCCAGATGAAGTTTTGGAGGGTGCAGGCCTAGGAGCAGCAGACTGAGGGACACGAGGCTGGGTATGGTTGGGCCAAGCCGGTTGGGTTGGGTTGGTCACAGTTGGCTGAGCTGGTTTGGCGGGGCCTGGCAAAGAGGCAGGAGCTGGCTGGGATGAATTGGCTGCAGCAGGTTGAGCTGAGTCAGTAGAACCAGGCTGGGCACGGTAAGCCCCAGCAGGCCGATGTGAGGCCAGAGACTGTGGCCTCCGAGGAGCGGGTCGAGCTTGAGGCTTGTCCCAGGCAGAAAAAGGCAGAGGTATCAACTTGACCTTCCCAGGAGGAGGCCGCTCATACTGGGCTGGAGACGGACACTCTGTTTCAGCACTGCTGTCTGGTTTCTGGGCTTGGACTTGCGTTTTCTCAGGACCCTTCCCCTCACGTGGGGTATGCCGCCATGGCTGGATAGCTGGGGGTGGCTGGGGGTCTTTGGGGTTGCTTGACTTTCCCAAGAGCCGACAGGAAGAGCGCCCAGTTTTCGTCTCATTCTTCTTCCCCAGCGCATGAAGAACCTTCACAGACTCCAGCATGCGCACGCCAAGGGAGGTTCGAGGCTTTTGAAAGCTCTGTTGGAGAAGCTCAGTTTGGTGTTCCTTTCGCTTCGTGTGGGGGATTGCTGGCTTCTCTTCTGCCTTGACTTTGTTCCCTGACTGCTTGTTCTCCTCAGCCTTGTTTCTCCCTCTGGTCCTTTTGGTCTTTTCCTGCCCGTGGCTCTTAGTTTTGCTGATCTTTCTGGATGCAGCTTTCTGAGGTTTGCCTTGAGAGTGCTTGGCCGTGTTCACAGGAGCCCTGTCACTGACTGCAGCGTGGCATGTAACCACTTCTCCCCCTAACAGGCACTCTGGATTCTTTGGCTGGATTTTGGCCTTGGGAGCGCCACTGATAGGCTCAGAGGCTTTCTGTTTGTTCTTCCTGGGTTGATCAGAGGGAACCTTTATGACACTTGGCTTTTCCTGCACCTGATTCACCTTAATGGCTCTGGTGTCTTTAGCTTTGATCACGTTGGGACCTTGGGATTGATCAAGATCTTTCAAAGGATTAAAGAGCTGGGGAAGGTGAATATCCTCCGCCAGTGTAGTAATGTCTGCAAGACCACTGCTAGGTTCAATCCCATTTTCAAGTGTCCCTAGGTCCTGACGACTCCGGCTGTTCTCTCCCAGATCAGCATTTTCAGAACCAGGCTGCTCCTCTTGGCTGAGGGGATCGGTGCAGGCCAGCGGCTGGTGAATATCAGGGATTCCTAAAGGGAGTAGTGGAGGATCTTGGTTCTCTGTTGGGATCTGGTAGGCATCCAGAGGCTTTGAAAGCTTGGTTTTGATATCATCCACGTGCTTACTCTCTATTTGTCCCTGGCTTGGAGCTGGAGGCAGGGCCAGGAGACGCCTGGCACTCTGGACTGGAGCTGTCACTGAAATGTCCCCAAGTTCAGATGGTGGGTTACTCTCAAGTATGTGGCTGTTTCTGCTACTGCAGGACTTGGGGAGTTCTTGACTTTGTGTCACACAAAACGTCTGGCTTGGAGGTTGCAATCCCAGGGAATTTTTCATCACCAGGGGGGAGGTCTCCATCCCTACAAAGGGATCAAGGGAGAAGTCAGTCCCTGGTAAGTGAGATGCTCCCCCTAAACACCAACACAGCAGTCGTGTACCTTTCAAGGGGTTCAGGGGCAAGATGGGCAAGGCATTTCTACTAACTCTTCTTAAGGATCACGGACAGTGCCCTATGCTACGAGGTAAGCGGTGACTGTTGTAATTCTTACTGGTGAGCCTTTCCTGTCGCTGATTCTCGGCTCGCTTTGTATTTCATAGGACTGTTTATAAGTCCAATACAAAATGAGTCTTATTTTTAAAAACCTGAAATGTTTTACAAAGCCTAGCATTCTCATATAGGGTCCTTTCCATTCTCCCCACTTTCCCGAGAGGCCAAGAACACGTCACACCATGAACTAGGAGAGGGGGTAGAGCCCTTGCTGATGAAATACATCAACAAAGACAGAGTCTTAGCCTGCTTGCTCTCTGGACAGGATCTCGGACCACAAGGTCTTCAATCCTGGTATAAATGAAGGAAGTGAGGACAGTTCAACTGGCACTCTCATAACAAGAGTTCTGAAACACCTTCCGAAGAGACTATAGCAGTAGATGAGGGAAGGGAGTGCTACAGTGTGGCAGTACAGGGGGAACGATCGGCTACAGCAGTGAAAAGTGTGGTACCGATTGGTGTGCTCTCGGGGTTCTTGTACATGTAGCATAGATGACCTCTACAGTGGCCCTCCCACCGTCCCACCTGCATTAGGTGTTCTTTTTTTTTTGTAATTTATGTTTATGTATTTATTTACTGTTTGAACTTATTTATTCTACGTATTTATGTTTTTGGCTGCACTGGGTCTCTCATTGCTGTGCACGGGCTTTCTCTAGTTGGCGGCTAGCGGGGGCTACTCTTGGTTGCGGTGTGCGGGCTTCTCATCGCGGTGGCTTCTCTTGTTGCGGAGCATGGGCTGTAGGCACGTGGGCTTCGGTAGTTGAGGCTCACGGGCTCTAGAATGCAGGCTCCGTCGTTGTGGCACATGCGCTTAGTTGCTGCACGGCATGTGGGATCTTCGCAGACCAGGGCTCGAACCCGTGTCCCCCGCATTGCATTGGCAGGCGGATTCTTAACCACGGCGCCACCAGGGAAGCCCTAGGTGTTCTCATAGAGAGTCTAAAAACAGAGGGCACTGAGCGAAGGTAGTGGTTATTAAAGGCTCAGGATCTGAATTCTACCTGCCTCTACACCCCTTCCCAGCTGTCGATTTGACCCCATTTTTGAATGCCGACCTCATTCTTCAACTTTCTCTGGCGTTTGTTATACTCACCTTGAAAACTTGTTTCTGTGATGCGTTGAGCAGACACAGGGTGGCAGACTGCAGAGGTGGAAGCTGGTGGTCGGATATTTGTGGGCTGAATCTCCTTCGGTCCCATTCCCATTTCTGGTTGCCCAGAGGCCCGACTTCCTGTGTATGACGCCGAGCCGTAGGATTGCGGGCAGGAGCCAAGTTCTCCATACAGTAAAGACCCCAGTGTGCCTTGGTTATAGTAATATACCTGGCTTCCTTCCTGGCAGGGAAGTGGCAGGCGGCTCTGCCCCTGATTTGGAATCTGAGATGGTGTTCCCTGAGCAAGGCTGGCAGAAAGCGATGGATGTAGAGGGACCATGTTCTTGGCGTCTGAAGTTTTATCATACTGGGCTGCCAGAAACATGGAGGAGGCAGCTGTGTGGCGGTCAGTGAGTGCCAGAGTAAAGTCTCCGAGTGAAGAAGAATTCTTTTCAGTGCTTGCTGTGATGTCCCACTCAAGAACACCTGGATAGGAAGCAGCTGAAGTGGAGATCTGGCTGTGGTCAGTAACTCCAGATAACATAGTCGTGCTAGAATGTTGGTAAAGGTAGGCACTACCCATGAGTGTCTGGAAAGGGGTACCAGTAGCCGATGCCGAACTGACGGCAGGGGCAGAGACTCTGGAGAAGTTGCAGACACTTCGTGTTAGGGAAGTTGCATTGCTCACCACAGGAGGAGAATGCTGCAGAGAATTTAGAGTTCCAAGTAGAGATGGATGTTGGAAATTTTCTGTAAGAACAAGAGGGTCATGAAAAACTCAGGGAGGTTGAGAAATTCTCACTACGTTTGAGGAACGGCATCATCTGAAGGTTCTTGCTATCAGGACACCTCTACTATCACTACTTCCTGAGAAACCCAAAATCAGACAGTTAATGATGGCTGTAAGGACTGAGCAGTTTTCCACTCTTCTCTATTAACTGCCTGTGCTCCCATCTTGGGCACAGACGGGCAGAAGAGCCAAGTGGTGTGGTTCAGAGATTGTTCTCTAGGCTGGAAGCAACCTTCTCCCTGCCCTGTCTTTCCCTTCAGCCTGCACTCGTATTGACTTCTATGCTATTTCCTAGACTGGAAGCATTTTAGAACTAGGAGGCCCTTAGAGAACTTCGATGTTCTCAGTCTCATTTCGTAAGGAAACTGAGGCTCAGAGAGGTCGGGTTGACTTGTTCAAGTTCTCTCATTATGTTAGTATCATTACCAGGTTTCAGAACCTAAGTATCCTGACTTCCTTGCCAGGACTCCACTCTGAGCATGATACTGCCAGAAAGCAGGAGAAATAGAACTTATAATATAGGCATTTTTTTTGTCCATTAGAAAACAGTACGGCTGTTACCATTGTCGTCTTCAGTGTCTCCCTTTGCTTGTGCAGTTCCCACGCTATTACCTAGAGGTGACGTACAGCTCAGTCCAACTGGTGAATTGAAAGAGTCATTTTTGCCCTCTTCAAGCCTGGTTTCTCATCCTACCTCAAAATGATTACCCGAAAGTGGATTTCTTAAGTGCTTTTGGAAAGGGAAGAGTTATCTGATTACTTCAGATTCCTCACCTGTAAAGTGGTTATAACACCACCACCAATAATAATAGCAGTAATAATTAATAGATGAATAAGCTGATCTATTGCGTATGATTTATATGGAGGAAGATACAATAAGTTCTAGAAAGACAAAGAAAAATCATGACAAGCATATTACGTTAACGAAAAAGAAATCCATAGATATTAATGAAAACTGGGGTATGTGGCAAGTATCGAAGCCTAATGAATTTACTAACAAATGGCATTCTGTACTATCCATGCAATATTATGAAAGTGAATTTTGCCCACTCTATTTTAGTGAATACTATTAACCAGAAGACACGATGGAGGTGATAGAGGTGAATGAATTCCTAGCCAATGCATACAGACAGAGAAGGTATGTCAGTAAAAAATGCATAACAAGCAACAGAATGCAATAAATGTGCATGTATAGGTAGCCACAACACATATAGACAAGTATTTCAATGAAAACCGGTACGAAGCAGACAGCAAAATAATAAGTGTAAAAGAGTTTCATTATTGTGCTCCTTCATATTTTTACCCAGCAAGTAAGAGGTATTAAGCCTAGGAGAAATATATATTTCAATGAATATAGCTTATATAATAAGCAGAAAGGAAGCTTAAAATGTATCAGGAAGGTTTTTGGATTTATCCTAGAACTTAGATTAGAATCATCTTCAGCATCCAAGAAGATGGCATCCCAAAACCTCAAAAAACCATCATGCCTAGAATCCAATTAAAAAAGATTTTCAAATGTAAGAAAATCCACAGGACTCCACAATATGGTTTTCGATAAACGTGGATGTTTGTTTGTTTTGTTTCTTTGGCCGCGCCGCGTGGCCCTGGCCGTGAAAGCACCGAGTCCTAAGCACTGGACCGCCAGGGAATTCCCTAAGTGGGGGGGGGAATTAGAGATGTGGGGCTTGACTTTTTCTTCTTCTTCTTCTTCTTCTTCGGTAGCTAAGCTCTACAAGCGAACGATGGCTGTTGATCAATGTGCTCTCTGTGTTAGGAAGGAAATAACTGTAAAAATGAAAAGCAGCCTTGCCTTAGAACCTACATATCACACCAAGGAAAATAGTCCTTCTGATTCAATTTAGAAGATATCACTTAAAATGTTGAATTGGTGAAATGTCTACCTAGTTTAAAAATTAGAAAGAATAAAACACTGAAAAGCAGCCCCCTAGATAACCACTGTGGTTGCTTGTTTATAGGAGGCATCATTTCTAAAACGTATTTCTAAAATGTTTATATTCAAAACTGTCAAGTGGCCAACTGTATTCAGAGAGGCAATAAAAGAAAGAAAACGGAGTATGACTTTTCTGATAAGCTGCCTTTCCTGGTGATCCCCTGTTCTGGCCTTACTTTCCTTCTTAGTCTGTTAATGTAAGGGTTTGCTACCATCAACTTGGTTTTGCCCTGCTCTGAGCAGGTTTCCCTCTGTGCTGTTTCTGCTTTAATTGAAAATCTTTGGTTCCCATCAGCATTCCATTGCAAACTCCGTTTTTCTTGAGAGCTCCTCTATGCTTTCCCTCTTCATTCTTACATTTTCTCCCATCTCTTGGTGCCTGTTGGCCTGTGCTAATGAAAACCATCCTAAACTTCCTTACGCTCGACTCTGTGCCTCCCTGTAGAGCCCAGTACTCTCCATCCTCTCTCCCTATTCTCTCTTTTCAACTAGTCGAAATCCTAGTGGAGGGAGACCATTAGAGATGAAACATCTTGGTATATATTGCTAGTTTTCTATGTCCCCTGGCTTTTCTATGTTTCTGTTGAAACACTCTTGAGAAGTGTCTGATTTCGTTTTCTACATGGGTACCCTTTAAGGCTCAATACTGGAAAAGAAGGGGATCAGAGTGATCAACCCAACGTGGTATCCTAACGTAACAGTTAAGGAAAGCAACAGGCTTTGTGAGACAGCCAGTGATTTGTCCAAAGTCACACAGATAGTAAACGTCAAAGTCAAAACTGAAATTAGGTCTCCAGACGTGTAGTTCAATACTTTCCCTCATTATTCCATGCTATTTTGAATCTCCTACTTACTCAATTTAGGGGCAAAAGAAATCGAACGCAAAACTTTCCAAAGTTTCTTTTCTTACCTGACATGGTCAGAGAAGAGGAAGCATCCACTGCAGGTACAAGGGATGAGGAGACAACACTAGAGGATGTCCGAGTGGCTGCAGCTGAACGGCGCACGTGTCCAGTACAGAGGTCACTGGTTACTGGTCCAAACAGCTCCACGGAAACCCCAAGACTCTACCAAGTGGTAGTAGGTTTGGTAGGAGAGTGATGTCACAAAGCAGGCAGTTGAAAGGTATGAGAGAGCCAATAGGGAGGTCCGATCCCCAACAGGAAGGCGGGCTTGGGTGAAGAGAGTGTAGGAGAGCTAAAACAACACCTGAGTTTCTGAGCTCTGGGGAGGAAATCCTAGAAGACAGATTTACCTCCCCCAGGCTCTTCCATTAGGGAAATCATTGCCACATTTCTTACAGACGTTCATTAATACACTGAACTAAGAGTTACTTATATTCTACAGAGTATTCTATTTTATGTATCATATACTTAGAGCTATATAGATCTTCTTTAATTAATAATCCTTAGGAAGGAAAGAGCCATCTAGTTTGAACTATTACAGTTGTTCTGAAATCATATGTGTCTAATGAGTGAACTGATAGCAGCTTTTAAGGAGCCAAAGTAGGGATTAAGAAGCTCTCTTTGTAACTTGGTTCAAGAGTAGGGTGAAGTTTGTTGAGTGTACCTTGTGGAGAATGTTGTGGTCCAAGGCTCTTCTCTTTTAGTTTCTTCTCCTTGACTCCTACCTTCCTTGGGCTGGGCTAGGCTGGGGGCCAGGTTGGACTTGCGACTTAACGTTTCTCTTCCGCTTTCTCTTTTTTTTTTTTCTTCCATTATGGGCATTGCTTCGAGGACAAGCCTTGATCTTGCATTGGACGTTACTTCCTGTCACCTTCCAGCAGCAGGAGTCTTCTTTTCAGTGCTTGATGCTTCACGAAATAGACTCTGCCCGTTGGCAGCAAATACCAGAGAGCTAGGAGACAGAGCTGGTTGCAGACCTTTCCTCTTCCAGCCTTTGGTTGCAATTGTTTGGCCCATAATTTGCTAGCTCTAGTTCCTTGGGCCACACAGGTATCCTGCCATCTCCAGCTCTTGTTATATGTGAGAGACATTCTGAACACTGTCCCTTTTTCTTTGCACAGAAGTATATACAGTGTGGCAGTTACTGTAATCTCCTCCGCCTTGCAAACAGCCACTCTAGAATCTTGGACCTCTAGGACTCTCTGTCTTGCATGCTTGGGGGCAAGGCCAAGCAAAATGAAGAGGAGAATAATTAGAGAAAGAGGAGGACGTTGGTGGAGAATTGGGAGCAGGTAAGGTGAAAGGGCACAGGAGAAAAGAGATGCATGTAGACTTTTTGGTTTCTGTGGGAAACAGGTTGACACACTTGGGCCTCATTTGGTATTAACAGAACAGAGAGTTAAAGATCTAAGTAGCTAGATAGTGTGCAGCAACTGCCATGAAGTCTGTACACTGAAGAGAAGAGTCTCACATCTAGTTTTCATTTTGTTTTATGTCATAGTACCTTATTTATAGCATTCACTGGTGTGTTTGTAGAATACAGATGTTTTCAAATGCTCTGGTTTTGTCTACATGGTTATCTCCTTGTCCTGTTTGTAAGGAATCCAACATTGTAAGACATATTGCATGTTTTTCTCTTGACGATTGTTGACCTTGAAGCGTCATGAACTAACTTGAGCTGTTGGATTCTGTGGAGAAACGTTCAAAAGGGTCTGTGAAAAAGGCACTGTGGTGAGTCGCATTATGCACCCGAGCGTAAGGAGCAAGATATCTGCCACCAGCCCAGCTTGGCCTGGATTGCCTCTGTTTTAGTTCCCCTGGTTAGTGCTTTTCTCCCTAACCACTCTTGTGACTGTGATAATGTGAGTAAGGGCGGAGTTGCTAATGATCTATGTGTGAGGTAAGCTGGTTTGAGGGAGGCAATCTATGGACCTAGTCATTTTCCTTGGTGGTAAGCTTTCAGGGGTGCAGAGATGGATCTTCCTGGGGCCTTTTCTGGTCCCAGGAAGATATCGCATAGATGGGACCTCCCAAGACACACATTGAATCTTTAGGCCTGTTTTTCCTATTATGAGGTACGAACGAGTTTCTTCACTGATGGGGATGATGCTTATCTGAGAAGAAATTGTGAAAGGTGGTGTAGTGTAGAGGTGTGGCTTAAGCTTTTAAGTTTTCCTCCAGGTTTTTCCCCTAAGCTTCCTACTTCGGACGGCCTACTTACATGATACTAGTAGGTGATGTCCGGCTAACAACTTCCTAAATATACCTGCAAGCCAGATCAGTGTCTCTTTTCTCTGTATTCCCATGGAAATCAAGAGTCCCGCCGAATTTTCCATCGAAACAGTTGATTTGTGTTGTCTCTAGGAATTCTAAAGGGCGTACCGTTGCTTCCTAACCGGTGTCATTTGGGAGATCCGCCTCTGTACGTTCAAATGATTAATTTTGAGACTTTGCTCATGTGTGCAGTAAACCCTTGAATTCCCTAAGACCTTCCTTTCCTCCATCTCCTACCCCATTAAGCCCGCTTCAGTTCATCTCCTGAATTTCTTTGGAATCTGTCAGCCAGCTCTTCCTCAACTTCCTAATACTGAACTTGCCTGTCTGTTGCGATTAGGTCCTAACTGGTGTCCATATATCTTGTTTCCTTCCAATCCACTCTTCACACAAGAAACCTTCAAAGCAAGTTGGAACGTTGCTCATAAACATCGCTCACAAGCATTGTTTTGAGAATAGAAAACACACTGTTGGCCTTTAAGACTCTGCGTGGTCTAGAATCCTCTCTGCTTCTCTAGCCCCATCTTGTGCCACTTTTGCCCTCACTTTCTATGCTTCAGATACACTGAATTAACCTTAGTTCTCACTCATCTGACAGAAGTCAGTTCAGATACTATTTTTCACTGTGATTCCTAGCATTAAGGAATTTGATTATCAGGTTTTGTATGAGGACTATTTCATCAGGGGTACAGAAGTTCTGGCCATCTCTGGTTTTGGATATCCCTTATTTGTTGAGACCTTTGCGTTGTTTGGTTGCCTTTTGTCTGTTTTCCAGATGGGAAAACAGGAACAAGGGAAGTATAGGTTATTACTAGGTGGGGTTGAACAAGTGGAGCAGCAAACTGCAAAGCAGAAAGAAGAGGGACGTACTATAGAGGGATATGACTTCCATTCTCAAGGCGCCTGCATCCTGTGCAGGGAGACAGCCTAACATAAAATGTGCCTAACAACAAATATATTGACTTCTTACTAAAAATCTCCAGTTCATAGAACCGAGGGGTTTGTACCTTCTCCTTTAAAAGTGATAGTCCTGGGACTTCCCCGGTGGTCCCGTGGTGAAGACTCTGCGCTTCCAACGCAGCAGGCGTGGGTTCAATCCCTGGTTGGGGAGCTAAGATCCCACATGCTGCGCAGCCAAAGAAATTTTTGTCGAACGTTATACTCCTGTATTGTTGGCTTTAGTGGTTTAGATTTTGTTGTACTGTTAAGAAGATTTCAGTTTATTTACCGGGAACAAACAACACATAATGTAAAAATAGTTTCCCAGAAACGATTTCCATCATTCTCTTCCTCCCTTTCTCCCGCAGACTGGTGTTTCACCTTGACAAGTTCTCTGTCATTCCATAGGAAAGCTGTCTGGCTTGGAGGTTGCAATCCCAGGGAATTTTTCATCAGCGGGGAAGTCTCCATCACTACAGAGGAATCAAGGGAGAAGTCAGTCCCTGGTAAGTGAGATGCTCCCCCTAAACACCAACACAGCAGTCGTGTACCTTTCAAGGGGTTCAGGGGCAAGATGGGCAAGGCATTTCTACTAACTCTTCTTAAGGATCACGGACAGTGCCCTATGCTACGAGGTAAGCGGTGACTGCTGTAGTTCTTACTGGTGATCCTTTCCTGTCACTGATTCTCGGCCTTCTTTGTATTTCATAGGACTGTTGTCAGTCCAATACAAAATGAGTCTTATTTTTAAAAACCTGAAATGTTTTACAGAGCCTAGCATTCTCATATAGGGTCCTTTCCATTCTCCCCACTTTCCCGAGAGGCCAAGAACACTTCACACCATGAACTAGGAGAGGGGGTAGAGCCCTTTCTGATGAAATACATCAACAAAGACAGAGCCTTAGCCTGCTTGCTCTCTGGACAGGATCTCGGACCACAAGGTCTTCAATCCTGGTATAAATGAAGGAAGTGAGGACAGTTCAACTGGCACTCTGATAACAAGAGTTCGGAAACACCTTCCAAAGAGACTATAGCAGTAGATGAGGGAAGGGAGTGCTACAGTGTGGCAGTACAGGGGGAATGATCGGCTACAGCAGTGAAAAGTGTGGTACCGATTGGTGTGCTCTCGGGGTTCTTGTACATGTAGCATAGATGACCTCTACAGTGGCCCTCCCACCTTCCCACCTGCATTAGGTGTTCTTTTTTTTTGTAATTTATGTTTATGTATTTATTTACTGTTTGAACTTATTTATTCTACGTATTTATTTTTTTGGCTGCACTGGGTCTCTCATTGCTGTGCACGGGCTTTCTCTAGTTGGCGGCTAGCGGGGGCTACTCTCGGTTGCGGTGTGCGGGCATCTCATCGCGGTGGCTTCTCTTGTTGCGGAGCATGGGCTGTAGGCACGTGGGCTTCGGTAGTTGAGGCTCACGGGCTCTAGAATGCAGGCTCCGTCGTTGTGGCACATGCGCTTAGTTGCTGCACGGCATGTGGGATCTTCGCAGACCAGGGCTCGAACCCGTGTCCCCTGCATTGGCAGGCGCCACCAGGGAAGCCCTAGGTGTTCTCATATAGAGTCTAAAAACAGAGAGCACTGAGAGAAGGTAGTGGTTATTAAAGGCTCAGGATCTAAATTCTACCTGTCTCTACACCCCTTCCCAGCTGTCGATTTGACCCCATTTTTGAATGCCGACCTCATTCTTCAACTTTCTCTGGCGTTTGTTATACTCACCTTGAAAACTTGTTTCTGTGATGCGTTGAGCAGACACAGGGTGGCAGACTGCAGAGGTGGAAGCTGGTGGTCGGATATTTGTGGGCTGAATCTCCTTCAGTCCCATTCCCATTTCTGGTTGCCCAGAGGCCCGACTTCCTGTGTATGACGCCGAGCCGTAGGATTGCGGGCAGGAGCCAAGTTCTCCATACAGTAAAGACCCCAGTGTGCCTTGGTTACAGTAATATACCTGGCTTCCTTCCTGGCAGGGAAGTGACAGGCGGCTCTGCCCCTGATTTGGAATCTGAGATGGTGTTCCCTGAGCAAGGCTGGCAGAAAGCGATGGATGTAGAGGGACCATGTTCTTGGCGTCTGAAGTTTTATCATCCTGGGCTGCCAGAAACATGGAGGAGGCAGCTGTGTGGCGGTCAGTGAGTGCCAGAGTAAAGTCTCCGAGTGAAGAAGAATTCTTTTCAGTGCTTGCTGTGATGTCCCACTCAAGAACACCTGGATAGGAAGCAGCTGAAGTGGAGATCTGGCTGTGGTCAGTAACTCCAGATAACATAGTCGTGCTAGAATGTTGGTAAAGGTAGGCACTACCCATGAGTGTCTGGAAAGGGGTACCGGTAGCCGATGCCGAACTGACGGCAGGGGCAGAGACTCTGGAGAAGTTGCAGACACTTCGTGTTAGGGAAGTTGCATTGCTCACCACAGGAGGAGAATGCTGCAGAGAATTTAGAGTTCCAAGTAGAGATGGATGTTGGAAATTTTCTGTAAGAACAAGAGGGTCATGAAAAACTCAGGGAGGTTGAGAAATTCTCACTACGTTTGAGGAACGGCATCATCTGAAGGTTCTTGCTATCAGGACACCTCTACTATCACTACTTCCTGAGAAACCCAAAATCAGACAGTTAATGATGGCTGTAAGGACTGAGCAGTTTTCCACTCTTCTCTATTAACTGCCTGTGCTCCCATCTTGGGCACAGACGGGCAGAAGAGCCAAGTGGTGTGGTTCAGAGATTGTTCTCTAGGCTGGAAGCAACCTTCTCCCTGCCCTGTCTTTCCCTTCAGCCTGCACTCGTATTGACTTCTATGCTATTTCCTAGACTGGAAGCATTTTAGAACTAGGAGGCCCTTAGAGAACTTCGATGTTCTCAGTCTCATTTCGTAAGGAAACTGAGGCTCAGAGAGGTCGGGTTGACTTGTTCAAGTTCTCTCATTATGTTAGTATCATTACCAGGTTTCAGAACCTAAGTATCCTGACTTCCTTGCCAGGACTCCACTCTGAGCATGATACTGCCAGAAAGCAGGAGAAATAGAACTTATAATATAGGCATTTTTTTTGTCCATTAGAAAACAGTACGGCTGTTACCATTGTCGTCTTCAGTGTCTCCCTTTGCTTGTGCAGTTCCCACGCTATTACCTAGAGGTGACGTACAGCTCAGTCCAACTGGTGAATTGAAAGAGTCATTTTTGCCCTCTTCAAGCCTGGTTTCTCATCCTACCTCAAAATGATTACCCGAAAGTGGATTTCTTAAGTGCTTTTGGAAAGGGAAGAGTTATCTGATTACTTCAGATTCCTCACCTGTAAAGTGGTTATAACACCACCACCAATAATAATAGCAGTAATAATTAATAGATGAATAAGCTGATCTATTGCGTATGATTTATATGGAGGAAGATACAATAAGTTCTAGAAAGACAAAGAAAAATCATGACAAGCATATTACGTTAACGAAAAAGAAATCCATAGATATTAATGAAAACTGGGGTATGTGGCAAGTATCGAAGCCTAATGAATTTACTAACAAATGGCATTCTGTACTATCCATGCAATATTATGAAAGTGAATTTTGCCCACTCTATTTTAGTGAATACTATTAACCAGAAGACACGATGGAGGTGATAGAGGTGAATGAATTCCTAGCCAATGCATACAGACAGAGAAGGTATGTCAGTAAAAAATGCATAACAAGCAACAGAATGCAATAAATGTGCATGTATAGGTAGCCACAACACATATAGACAAGTATTTCAATGAAAACCGGTACGAAGCAGACAGCAAAATAATAAGTGTAAAAGAGTTTCATTATTGTGCTCCTTCATATTTTTACCCAGCAAGTAAGAGGTATTAAGCCTAGGAGAAATATATATTTCAATGAATATAGCTTATATAATAAGCAGAAAGGAAGCTTAAAATGTATCAGGAAGGTTTTTGGATTTATCCTAGAACTTAGATTAGAATCATCTTCAGCATCCAAGAAGATGGCATCCCAAAACCTCAAAAAACCATCATGCCTAGAATCCAATTAAAAAAGATTTTCAAATGTAAGAAAATCCACAGGACTCCACAATATGGTTTTCGATAAACGTGGATGTTTGTTTGTTTTGTTTCTTTGGCCGCGCCGCGTGGCCCTGGCCGTGAAAGCACCGAGTCCTAAGCACTGGACCGCCAGGGAATTCCCTAAGTGGGGGGGGGAATTAGAGATGTGGGGCTTGACTTTTTCTTCTTCTTCTTCGGTAGCTAAGCTCTACAAGCGAACGATGGCTGTTGATCAATGTGCTCTCTGTGTTAGGAAGGAAATAACTGTAAAAATGAAAAGCAGCCTTGCCTTAGAACCTACATATCACACCAAGGAAAATAGTCCTTCTGATTCAATTTAGAAGATATCACTTAAAATGTTGAATTGGTGAAATGTCTACCTAGTTTAAAAATTAGAAAGAATAAAACACTGAAAAGCAGCCCCCTAGATAACCACTGTGGTTGCTTGTTTATAGGAGGCATCATTTCTAAAACGTATTTCTAAAATGTTTATATTCAAAACTGTCAAGTGGCCAACTGTATTCAGAGAGGCAATAAAAGAAAGAAAACGGAGTATGACTTTTCTGATAAGCTGCCTTTCCTGGTGATCCCCTGTTCTGGCCTTACTTTCCTTCTTAGTCTGTTAATGTAAGGGTTTGCTACCATCAACTTGGTTTTGCCCTGCTCTGAGCAGGTTTCCCTCTGTGCTGTTTCTGCTTTAATTGAAAATCTTTGGTTCCCATCAGCATTCCATTGCAAACTCCGTTTTTCTTGAGAGCTCCTCTATGCTTTCCCTCTTCATTCTTACATTTTCTCCCATCTCTTGGTGCCTGTTGGCCTGTGCTAATGAAAACCATCCTAAACTTCCTTACGCTCGACTCTGTGCCTCCCTGTAGAGCCCAGTACTCTCCATCCTCTCTCCCTATTCTCTCTTTTCAACTAGTCGAAATCCTAGTGGAGGGAGACCATTAGAGATGAAACATCTTGGTATATATTGCTAGTTTTCTATGTCCCCTGGCTTTTCTATGTTTCTGTTGAAACACTCTTGAGAAGTGTCTGATTTCGTTTTCTACATGGGTACCCTTTAAGGCTCAATACTGGAAAAGAAGGGGATCAGAGTGATCAACCCAACGTGGTATCCTAACGTAACAGTTAAGGAAAGCAACAGGCTTTGTGAGACAGCCAGTGATTTGTCCAAAGTCACACAGATAGTAAACGTCAAAGTCAAAACTGAAATTAGG
Source organism: Balaenoptera borealis (assembly GCF_965194805.1). Classification (NCBI taxonomy): domain Eukaryota; kingdom Metazoa; phylum Chordata; class Mammalia; order Artiodactyla; family Balaenopteridae; genus Balaenoptera; species Balaenoptera borealis. Next base: position 189,779 of record NW_028122990.1, read on the forward strand.
TCTCCAGACTTGTAGTTCAATACTTTCCCTCATTATTCCATGCTATTTTGAATCTCCTACTTACTCAATTTAGGGGCAAAAGAAATCGAACGCAAAACTTTCCAAAGTTTCTTTTCTTACCTGACATGGTCAGAGAAGAGGAAGCATCCACTGCAGGTACAAGGGATGAGGAGACAACACTAGAGGATGTCCGAGTGGCTGCAGCTGAACGGCGCACGTGTCCAGTACAGAGGTCACTGGTTACTGGTCCAAACAGCTCCACGGAAACCCCAAGACTCTACCAAGTGGTAGTAGGTTTGGTAGGAGAGTGATGTCACAAAGCAGGCAGTTGAAAGGTATGAGAGAGCCAATAGGGAGGTCCGATCCCCAACAGGAAGGCGGGCTTGGGTGAAGAGAGTGTAGGAGAGCTAAAACAACACCTGAGTTTCTGAGCTCTGGGGAGGAAATCCTAGAAGACAGATTTACCTCCCCCAGGCTCTTCCATTAGGGAAATCATTGCCACATTTCTTACAGACGTTCATTAATACACTGAACTAAGAGTTACTTATATTCTACAGAGTATTCTATTTTATGTATCATATACTTAGAGCTATATAGATCTTCTTTAATTAATAATCCTTAGGAAGGAAAGAGCCATCTAGTTTGAACTATTACAGTTGTTCTGAAATCATATGTGTCTAATGAGTGAACTGATAGCAGCTTTTAAGGAGCCAAAGTAGGGATTAAGAAGCTCTCTTTGTAACTTGGTTCAAGAGTAGGGTGAAGTTTGTTGAGTGTACCTTGTGGAGAATGTTGTGGTCCAAGGCTCTTCTCTTTTAGTTTCTTCTCCTTGACTCCTACCTTCCTTGGGCTGGGCTAGGCTGGGGGCCAGGTTGGACTTGCGACTTAACGTTTCTCTTCCGCTTTCTCTTTTTTTTTTTTCTTCCATTATGGGCATTGCTTCGAGGACAAGCCTTGATCTTGCATTGGACGTTACTTCCTGTCACCTTCCAGCAGCAGGAGTCTTCTTTTCAGTGCTTGATGCTTCACGAAATAGACTCTGCCCGTTGGCAGCAAATACCAGAGAGCTAGGAGACAGAGCTGGTTGCAGACCTTTCCTCTTCCAGCCTTTGGTTGCAATTGTTTGGCCCATAATTTGCTAGCTCTAGTTCCTTGGGCCACACAGGTATCCTGCCATCTCCAGCTCTTGTTATATGTGAGAGACATTCTGAACACTGTCCCTTTTTCTTTGCACAGAAGTATATACAGTGTGGCAGTTACTGTAATCTCCTCCGCCTTGCAAACAGCCACTCTAGAATCTTGGACCTCTAGGACTCTCTGTCTTGCATGCTTGGGGGCAAGGCCAAGCAAAATGAAGAGGAGAATAATTAGAGAAAGAGGAGGACGTTGGTGGAGAATTGGGAGCAGGTAAGGTGAAAGGGCACAGGAGAAAAGAGATGCATGTAGACTTTTTGGTTTCTGTGGGAAACAGGTTGACACACTTGGGCCTCATTTGGTATTAACAGAACAGAGAGTTAAAGATCTAAGTAGCTAGATAGTGTGCAGCAACTGCCATGAAGTCTGTACACTGAAGAGAACAGTCTCACATCTAGTTTTCATTTTGTTTTATGTCATAGTACCTTATTTATAGCATTCACTGGTGTGTTTGTAGAATACAGATGTTTTCAAATGCTCTGGTTTTGTCTACATGGTTATCTCCTTGTCCTGTTTGTAAGGAATCCAACATTGTAAGACATATTGCATGTTTTTCTCTTGACGATTGTTGACCTTGAAGCGTCATGAACTAACTTGAGCTGTTGGATTCTGTGGAGAAACGTTCAAAAGGGTCTGTGAAAAAGGCACTGTGGTGAGTCGCATTATGCACCCGAGCGTAAGGAGCAAGATATCTGCCACCAGCCCAGCTTGGCCTGGATTGCCTCTGTTTTAGTTCCCCTGGTTAGTGCTTTTCTCCCTAACCACTCTTGTGACTGTGATAATGTGAGTAAGGGCGGAGTTGCTAATGATCTATGTGTGAGGTAAGCTGGTTTGAGGGAGGAAATCTATGGACCTAGTCATTTTCCTTGGTGGTAAGCTTTCAGGGGTGCAGAGATGGATCTTCCTGGGGCCTTTTCTGGTCCCAGGAAGATATCGCATAGATGGGACCTCCCAAGACACACATTGAATCTTTAGGCCTGTTTTTCCTATTATGAGGTACGAACGAGTTTCTTCACTGATGGGGATGATGCTTATCTGAGAAGAAATTGTGAAAGGTGGTGTAGTGTAGAGGTGTGGCTTAAGCTTTTAAGTTTTCCTCCAGGTTTTTCCCCTAAGCTTCCTACTTCGGACGGCCTACTTACATGATACTAGTAGGTGATGTCCGGCTAACAGCTTCCTAAATATACCTGCAAGCCAGATCAGTGTCTCTTTTCTCTGTATTCCCATGGAAATCAAGAGTCCCGCCGAATTTTCCATCGAAACAGTTGATTTGTGTTGTCTCTAGGAATTCTAAAGGGCGTACCGTTGCTTCCTAACCGGTGTCATTTGGGAGATCCGCCTCTGTACGTTCAAATGATTAATTTTGAGACTTTGCTCATGTGTGCAGTAAACCCTTGAATTCCCTAAGACCTTCCTTTCCTCCATCTCCTACCCCATTAAGCCCGCTTCAGTTCATCTCCTGAATTTCTTTGGAATCTGTCAGCCAGCTCTTCCTCAACTTCCTAATACTGAACTTGCCTGTCTGTTGCGATTAGGTCCTAACTGGTGTCCATATATCTTGTTTCCTTCCAATCCACTCTTCACACAAGAAACCTTCAAAGCAAGTTGGAACGTTGCTCATAAACATCGCTCACAAGCATTGTTTTGAGAATAGAAAACACACTGTTGGCCTTTAAGACTCTGCGTGGTCTAGAATCCTCTCTGCTTCTCTAGCCCCATCTTGTGCCACTTTTGCCCTCACTTTCTATGCTTCAGATACACTGAATTAACCTTAGTTCTCACTCATCTGACAGAAGTCAGTTCAGATACTATTTTTCACTGTGATTCCTAGCATTAAGGAATTTGATTATCAGGTTTTGTATGAGGACTATTTCATCAGGGGTACAGAAGTTCTGGCCATCTCTGGTTTTGGATATCCCTTATTTGTTGAGACCTTTGCGTTGTTTGGTTGCCTTTTGTCTGTTTTCCAGATGGGAAAACAGGAACAAGGGAAGTATAGGTTATTACTAGGTGGGGTTGAACAAGTGGAGCAGCAAACTGCAAAGCAGAAAGAAGAGGGACGTACTATAGAGGGATATGACTTCCATTCTCAAGGCGCCTGCATCCTGTGCAGGGAGACAGCCTAACATAAAATGTGCCTAACAACAAATATATTGACTTCTTACTAAAAATCTCCAGTTCATAGAACCGAGGGGTTTGTACCTTCTCCTTTAAAAGTGATAGTCCTGGGACTTCCCCGGTGGTCCCGTGGTGAAGACTCTGCGCTTCCAACGCAGCAGGCGTGGGTTCAATCCCTGGTTGGGGAGCTAAGATCCCACATGCTGCGCAGCCAAAGAAATTTTTGTCGAACGTTATACTCCTGTATTGTTGGCTTTAGTGGTTTAGATTTTGTTGTACTGTTAAGAAGATTTCAGTTTATTTACCGGGAACAAACAACACATAATGTAAAAATAGTTTCCCAGAAACGATTTCCATCATTCTCTTCCTCCCTTTCTCCCGCAGACTGGTGTTTCACCTTGACAAGTTCTCTGTCATTCCATAGGAAAGCTGTCTGGCTTGGAGGTTGCAATCCCAGGGAATTTTTCATCAGCGGGGAAGTCTCCATCACTACAGAGGAATCAAGGGAGAAGTCAGTCCCTGGTAAGTGAGATGCTCCCCCTAAACACCAACACAGCAGTCGTGTACCTTTCAAGGGGTTCAGGGGCAAGATGGGCAAGGCATTTCTACTAACTCTTCTTAAGGATCACGGACAGTGCCCTATGCTACGAGGTAAGCGGTGACTGCTGTAGTTCTTACTGGTGATCCTTTCCTGTCACTGATTCTCGGCTTTCTTTGTATTTCATAGGACTGTTGTCAGTCCAATACAAAATGAGTCTTATTTTTAAAAACCTGAAATGTTTTACAGAGCCTAGCATTCTCATATAGGGTCCTTTCCATTCTCCCCACTTTCCCGAGAGGCCAAGAACACGTCACACCATGAACTAGGAGAGGGGGTAGAGCCCTTTGTGATGAAATACATCAACAAAGACAGAGCCTTAGCCTGCTTGCTCTCTGGACAGGATCTCGGACCACAAGGTCTTCAATCCTGGTATAAATGAAGGAAGTGAGGACAGTTCAACTGGCACTCTCATAACAAGAGTTCGGAAACACCTTCCGAAGAGACTATAGCAGTAGATGAGGGAAGGGAGTGCTACAGTGTGGCAGTACAGGGGGAACGATCGGCTACAGCAGTGAAAAGTGTGGTACCGATTGGTGTGCTCTCGGGGTTCTTGTACATGTAGCATAGATGACCTCTACGGTGGCCCTCCCACCTTCCCACCTGCATTAGGTGTTCTTTTTTTTTGTAATTTATGTTTATGTATTTATTTACTGTTTGAACTTATTTATTCTACGTATTTATGTTTTTGGCTGCACTGGGTCTCTCATTGCTGTGCACGGGCTTTCTCTAGTTGGCGGCTAGCGGGGGCTACTCTCGGTTGCGGTGTGCGGGCATCTCATCGCGGTGGCTTCTCTTGTTGCGGAGCATGGGCTGTAGGCACGTGGGCTTCGGTAGTTGAGGCTCACGGGCTCTAGAATGCAGGCTCCGTCGTCGTGGCACATGCGCTTAGTTGCTGCACGGCATGTGGGATCTTCGCAGACCAGGGCTCGAACCCGTGTCCCCTGCATTGGCAGGCGCCACCAGGGAAGCCCTAGGTGTTCTCATATAGAGTCTAAAAACAGAGAGCACTGAGAGAAGGTAGTGGTTATTAAAGGCTCAGGATCTAAATTCTACCTGTCTCTACACCCCTTCCCAGCTGTCGATTTGACCCCATTTTTGAATGCTGACCTCATTGTTCAACTTTTCTCTGCCGTCTGTATACTCACCTTGAAAACTTGTTTCTGTGATGCGTTGAGCAGACACAGGGTGGCAGACTGCAGAGGTGGAAGCTGGTGGTCGGATATTTGTGGGCTGAATCTCCTTCAGTCCCATTCCCATTTCTGGTTGCCCAGAGGCCCTACTTCCTGTGTGTGACGCCGAGCCGTAGGATTGCGGGCAGGAGCCAAGTTCTCCATACAGTAAAGACCCCAGTGTGCCTTGGTTACAGTAATATACCTGGCTTCCTTCCTGGCAGGGAAGTGACAGGCGGCTATGCCCCTGCTTTGTTCGTGGGCCTCCTGATCCAGCAGTTCCCTTGGCTCTGCCCCTGTCGTCAGCTGCCCCTAGGATAACTCTGAGCCCTAGCCACTTCTCTGGTAGATTTCCCTATTCCCCCACTACAGTCACACCTGAATAAGGCAACTCAGACCTTTCAGAGATGTGTCCTGAACCTCTTGTTTTCTGAAATACCTATCTGGTGGTTGTGAGACTTAAGGCCAGCGTCCCCGAGAGACTTTTTCTATTTCTCCTAGTAAACCTAGACTCATCTTCTGTCACCTTCAACTCTACTCCAATTGTGTTCTTTCAACCCAGACCTCTGACCCTGCTTTTTACTTCTGCCATTTCATCCTCGCTCCTGCTTCCTTTCCTAAATCCATACGTCTCTTTTGGCCTTCCTAGCCCTGGGCCAAGTTCCTTCCTCTTTGCTCAGTTTTTACCCCTTTCCTTCATTCTCCCATCCAACTTTCAGTCCTTCCTTTCTCACGCCCCAGTTAGCAGCATCTGAAAATTCGAAAGGTTTGTTACTCGTCTATTAATTGTATTCCATTTACTTACTCAGTTCTATACCTGTCTTACCTGTGTATGGAAGAACAGCTGGTAGCCAAGGTGGCACCAAGAATCCTAGCAGCTCTCACTTGACGTATCCGTAGTAGTCGGCAATTTCCATTTCGTTTTCCCTCTCGGTGAAAAATTGCAGCTTGCCCGAAGAGGTGTATCCGGCAGCATTCTCCCGTTGTTGTTGAGCCCGCCTCTTCATGGCCTCTCGCTCTGGCCTCTGCTCTTGTTCGATGGGCTTTGACATGACTGGCTCAGGCACGTTGGGTTCCCTCCATGG